>NW_026645178.1:0-21391 GCF_030020395.1 Manis pentadactyla
ACAGCTAAAAGCACACAATAACACAGCACGCAAACATGTAACACAACACACAATCACACAGCCAACACCACAGAACACGCACTACCATATACACAAAAGGCAGACAACGTACTTCACACATAACACAAAACTCAAAAAGCACCATACACATCACAAAAAAGACGCGCAAAACAAACATGGCACACACAACACACACATTAAAACAAGCACATCAGTACATTACCACAACACACAAAATAATCCACAAATCACAGAAAAATACATCGTACAACACACGCAAGCAACACACACAGATTACACATCACAACTCATAGCACACACAACAACCTGCATTAACGTCAGAGCACACCGACGTAACCACTACCTACCACGCATAAAGCCACACACAACACACACTAAAGGAATAACTACAACAAACACAGGTAAACACCCACAAACATAAAAGATATGGAGAACACACCCGACTCAACACGGAAACAGCACAACGTATGAAACAACGTACCCCACTAACATCACAGGACGTATAAGGGCAACCAATTCTCACAAACCACATTTAACCATGTACACACCACACACACAATGAGGCACACTACACAAGCAAAACCACACACACACAACACATCTCGCCTCACACACCACAAAACAACGAATTGCACACACAAACTTTCAAACACGCATCACAATCACACTCGCAAAACACACACAACACACACAAAACCACAACCTAAACACACAACCAAAAATAAACGCACATAGCACACATTTCACACACTAAGCACCCCACGCACCACCGCACACAGGCACCCCACACACATACATACACACGGGCACCACTACGCAATGCACACACACAAAAAAGCGCAAAAGGTAACAAAACAACAGTCACAGGGCACACACCGCACACAACAAAGCACATGTTTCTCATAAGTCACAAAAGTCACATTTGGGAGAGTATGTGCAGCACACGCAGTGAGGCACACTAAACAAGCACAAGCACACATGGACATCACACCTCACTTCGCATACATAAAAACCACACACACTCAACCACTGAAACACAACCACACACAAATCACAGTCACACATACAAAACACGCAACACCACAACACACAAACGACACTCACAAACCCCTAGGCAAAACGCGCATAAGCAACAAAGAAGACGATGAGCACACATTTAACACACTACACACACAACCACGCACAGACACAACACACATACATCCTCACACAGGAGAACTGCGCAGAACAAACACACAACACAGAAATAAGCAACACAATAGTCACAATACACACACCACACACTTCAAGGCACATAACTGCTCACAATACACACGAAAAACATTCGCAGACTACGTACTGGGCACACCAAGAGACATACTAAACAAGCACAACCGCACACAGTCAACACATCTCACATCATGTGCGTAACTCAAACAGCCACACACACACACACACACACACACACACACACACACACACAACCTCTCTAACACAACACACAAATCACAATCATACACAGAATACTGACACAACACATACAAATCCTTCCACAACTGATGAAAACTCACGCAACACACATATAATGCACTACACACAGCACACACAACCACAAGCCTACAACACAGAGCACACAGAGGCCCACACGGAGACAGCACGAACCAAAGCCCACAAACACACACACAAAAAACACATGCACACAGCACGTCTGACACAAGGCTAAAACTACGTCACACAAAATGCTCAAATTACACCGACCAAACAACATCTACCCAGTATGTAACACACAGAAAGCATATAGACGGCGCTCACCCAACCCAGAACACAGTACATAACGCAACAGACCAAGGAAAGACCACATTTCACACTAAACATTAGACTGGATGCCACACGCCAAACACACAACATACAGAACCGCCAACAGATAACTCATCATAATGGCAAAACATACAATGCTCAAAGAGCCACTCAACACACACAACACAACTCACAAAGACCAGCGTCACACGTAACACACCACCCAGTGAAAAATACACAGAGCAGTGTACTCATCAAGCTGTAAGGAACCTATAGCACACATATTACGTACAAAATACGCACAACACGGACAACACCCAACACAGAGAAAACAAGCAAGACCCACAGGCAAAAGACAGCACAGCGCCAAACACACAGGAACACAGCACACACAGCGTATCACAACAGAGAATACACACAGAATCGCAGAAAAGCACCACAAATCACTCACTCCCATATAGCAACCACACGTACAGCACACTACACACACAACAAACCCAGAAAGCACTAAAGAGATCAAGTGTATAGCCTTCTATTGCAATGTTTACAGAGGTTTCCATATCACATAGGAGCAAGTGGCATGCATGCGGAGATCAGCGTAGTGTTCTCTCAGGGAGGGTCTCCTCAGTGCACGGTGGATTGTTTCCCCTGCAGACTTTGGCATAAGGCTCTTCTGCAGCAGTTTATGTCACTTTACTACAAAGGCATCTCCAGGACATTGCTATTAAAGGGACGAGGTGGCTCCTTTCGTCCTCTTTGAGCGCCCTCAGTGAACAAGGCCCTCCCGGGGGATAACAGACCTGTGGAGAAAATGGACAATCACTTAGAGGCTCCCTTCAGTGCGCTTGAATGCAGAAGTCTCTCAACACACAAGCAGCACACCACACTAAACATCAAAACCCCCACACCCCGAGAACATAACTGCACACAATACACATGAACCACGGTTCTCAGAGTAAACACAACACTCACAGTGAGGCTCACGGACCGACCATGACCCCACAGAGTACACACCTCACATATTACACTCATTACTCAAAACAGCCAACCACTCACACAACGTGTCAAACGCAACCACACACAAATCACAGTCACACATGCTGAACGCACACCACACCTACAATGCATACAAGCCCACGTGCAAAACACACAAACCACAACGAAAAGAACTCCGAATTTATGCAACACACATTTCACAAACTACACACATCACTACAAACACACACAATACATACAGCACACAGAGCCTCACAGAATGCGCAATGCCAAACGCAGAACATATACACAAAGCACAGCATTCATAACACACAATTAATCTCACACAACTTGCAAAACACACAGACCACACAACACACACACACACAAGATGCAACACACAGAGAATACACTCAACACAAGCACAAAAACACAAGTCAACAAAAACTCGTCACACAGCACACACAAACATCGCACACAGAAATTAACATCACAACTCATAACACACACCGCACCCTGCATTAACAATGCAACACACACACACAACAATGCAACCACTGCATAACACACAAAAAGCCACACACAGCACACACTCAGGGAACAACCACAACACACGCAGGTAAACACCCACAAACACATACATCGAGAGCATACAGGACCTCTCAACATGCACAAGGCACAACATAAAAAACAACATACACCACAAACATCACAGGACATAAAAGCACACAACTCACACAAACCACAGTTCCGTGAGTACACACAACACACACAATGAGGCACACTACACAACCACAATCACACACAGACAGCACGTCTCACATCACACACGTAACTCAACCAAACAAACACACATCCTCTCAAACCCAGCCAAACACAAATCACCATCACACACGGAAAGCAGTTGCACCACATACAAAACCACACGCAAAACACACAACCAACAAAAAAAGCCCACAGTGCACATTTCACACACTACAAACCACACACACACACACATTCACGCACAGACAACCCACACTCATATCCATGCACGGGCTGCACTCTGCAAAACGCACACACACGAAACCCAAAATGTAACAACACAAGTCACAAGGCACACACAAGAGACAGACACGTCAGAGCTCATAATGGCTCACAACACACACGAATCCCACTTCAGAGAACACACAGCACACACAATGAGGCATGCTGAACAAGCACAACCACACGCAGACAACACATTACACATCACACACGTAACAAGCAAACACCCACACAACCACTCAAACACAACCACATGAAAATCACAATCACACATGCAGAACTCACACCACACACAAGAGGTGCAAAATGACGTGCAACACACACACAAACCACAACAGAAAGATCACGGAATTTATGGAACACGCACTTCACACACTAGGCACATCACACCAAACACACATAAAACTTTCAGCACACAGAGCCTCACAGAACACGCAATGCAAAGCAAAGCAAACAACAGATACACAAAGCATATCAGACGCAACACACGGTATCCCGCACGACACATAAAATACACAGAACGAACAACACACACACAGTACACAAAGCAGTTAACAATACAAACAACAAACGGGCAACTGGGAACACAATATGTTGTACATCACGCAACACACGTGTGGTCACATCACACATTGAACATGACACAGAAAACTATTCACACACCACAGAACATTCCCAACCACGGACACAACACGCTATGCAAAAGACGTCCAACATACAACACACAAAGGCACACTCCAAGCACACAACACACAACACAGAACCACCCACAACCACACCAGTCACGCAGCACTCCCCAAACATACACACAACACGCACTACACACAACAACGACGCACCCAAACTGCACACATCACTTACACAAGAGTCACAACACAGAAAGAGTAGAAAACACACAGGAAACAGACAACCACATAAACACAGCCACGCTCATGAAACCAGCAGATCACAGACTTCACAGCTAAAAGCACACAATAACACAGCACGCAAACATGTAACACAACACACAATCACACAGCCAACACCACAGAACACGCACTACCATATACACAAAAGGCAGACAACGTACTTCACACATAACACAAAACTCAAAAAGCACCATACACATCACAAAAAAGACGCGCAAAACAAACATGGCACACACAACACACACATTAAAACAAGCACATCAGTACATTACCACAACACACAAAATAATCCACAAATCACAGAAAAATACATCGTACAACACACGCAAGCAACACACACAGATTACACATCACAACTCATAGCACACACAACAACCTGCATTAACGTCAGAGCACACCGACGTAACCACTACCTACCACGCATAAAGCCACACACAACACACACTAAAGGAATAACTACAACAAACACAGGTAAACACCCACAAACATAAAAGATATGGAGAACACACCCGACTCAACACGGAAACAGCACAACGTATGAAACAACGTACCCCACTAACATCACAGGACGTATAAGGGCAACCAATTCTCACAAACCACATTTAACCATGTACACACCACACACACAATGAGGCACACTACACAAGCAAAACCACACACACACAACACATCTCGCCTCACACACCACAAAACAACGAATTGCACACACAAACTTTCAAACACGCATCACAATCACACTCGCAAAACACACACAACACACACAAAACCACAACCTAAACACACAACCAAAAATAAACGCACATAGCACACATTTCACACACTAAGCACCCCACGCACCACCGCACACAGGCACCCCACACACATACATACACACGGGCACCACTACGCAATGCACACACACAAAAAAGCGCAAAAGGTAACAAAACAACAGTCACAGGGCACACACCGCACACAACAAAGCACATGTTTCTCATAAGTCACAAAAGTCACATTTGGGAGAGTATGTGCAGCACACGCAGTGAGGCACACTAAACAAGCACAAGCACACATGGACATCACACCTCACTTCGCATACATAAAAACCACACACACTCAACCACTGAAACACAACCACACACAAATCACAGTCACACATACAAAACACGCAACACCACAACACACAAACGACACTCACAAACCCCTAGGCAAAACGCGCATAAGCAACAAAGAAGACGATGAGCACACATTTAACACACTACACACACAACCACGCACAGACACAACACACATACATCCTCACACAGGAGAACTGCGCAGAACAAACACACAACACAGAAATAAGCAACACAATAGTCACAATACACACACCACACACTTCAAGGCACATAACTGCTCACAATACACACGAAAAACATTCGCAGACTACGTACTGGGCACACCAAGAGACATACTAAACAAGCACAACCGCACACAGTCAACACATCTCACATCATGTGCGTAACTCAAACAGCCACACACACACACACACACACACACACACACACACACACACACATCCTCTCTAACACAACACACAAATCACAATCATACACAGAATACTGACACAACACATACAAATCCTTCCACAACTGATGAAAACTCACGCAACACACATATAATGCACTACACACAGCACACACAACCACAAGCCTACAACACAGAGCACACAGAGGCCCACACGGAGACAGCACGAACCAAAGCCCACAAACACACACACAAAAAACACATGCACACAGCACGTCTGACACAAGGCTAAAACTACGTCACACAAAATGCTCAAATTACACCGACCAAACAACATCTACCCAGTATGTAACACACAGAAAGCATATAGACGGCGCTCACCCAACCCAGAACACAGTACATAACGCAACAGACCAAGGAAAGACCACATTTCACACTAAACATTAGACTGGATGCCACACGCCAAACACACAACATACAGAACCGCCAACAGATAACTCATCATAATGGCAAAACATACAATGCTCAAAGAGCCACTCAACACACACAACACAACTCACAAAGACCAGCGTCACACGTAACACACCACCCAGTGAAAAATACACAGAGCAGTGTACTCATCAAGCTGTAAGGAACCTATAGCACACATATTACGTACAAAATACGCACAACACGGACAACACCCAACACAGAGAAAACAAGCAAGACCCACAGGCAAAAGACAGCACAGCGCCAAACACACAGGAACACAGCACACACAGCGTATCACAACAGAGAATACACACAGAATCGCAGAAAAGCACCACAAATCACTCACTCCCATATAGCAACCACACGTACAGCACACTACACACACAACAAACCCAGAAAGCACTAAAGAGATCAAGTGTATAGCCTTCTATTGCAATGTTTACAGAGGTTTCCATATCACATAGGAGCAAGTGGCATGCATGCGGAGATCAGCGTAGTGTTCTCTCAGGGAGGGTCTCCTCAGTGCACGGTGGATTGTTTCCCCTGCAGACTTTGGCATAAGGCTCTTCTGCAGCAGTTTATGTCACTTTACTACAAAGGCATCTCCAGGACATTGCTATTAAAGGGACGAGGTGGCTCCTTTCGTCCTCTTTGAGCGCCCTCAGTGAACAAGGCCCTCCCGGGGGATAACAGACCTGTGGAGAAAATGGACAATCACTTAGAGGCTCCCTTCAGTGCGCTTGAATGCAGAAGTCTCTCAACACACAAGCAGCACACCACACTAAACATCAAAACCCCCACACCCCGAGAACATAACTGCACACAATACACATGAACCACGGTTCTCAGAGTAAACACAACACTCACAGTGAGGCTCACGGACCGACCATGACCCCACAGAGTACACACCTCACATATTACACTCATTACTCAAAACAGCCAACCACTCACACAACGTGTCAAACGCAACCACACACAAATCACAGTCACACATGCTGAACGCACACCACACCTACAATGCATACAAGCCCACGTGCAAAACACACAAACCACAACGAAAAGAACTCCGAATTTATGCAACACACATTTCACAAACTACACACATCACTACAAACACACACAATACATACAGCACACAGAGCCTCACAGAATGCGCAATGCCAAACGCAGAACATATACACAAAGCACAGCATTCATAACACACAATTAATCTCACACAACTTGCAAAACACACAGACCACACAACACACACACACAAGATGCAACACACAGAGAATACACTCAACACAAGCACAAAAACACAAGTCAACAAAAACTCGTCACACAGCACACACAAACATCGCACACAGAAATTAACATCACAACTCATAACACACACCGCACCCTGCATTAACAATGCAACACACACACACAACAATGCAACCACTGCATAACACACAAAAAGCCACACACAGCACACACTCAGGGAACAACCACAACACACGCAGGTAAACACCCACAAACACATACATCGAGAGCATACAGGACCTCTCAACATGCACAAGGCACAACATAAAAAACAACATACACCACAAACATCACAGGACATAAAAGCACACAACTCACACAAACCACAGTTCCGTGAGTACACACAACACACACAATGAGGCACACTACACAACCACAATCACACACAGACAGCACGTCTCACATCACACACGTAACTCAACCAAACAAACACACATCCTCTCAAACCCAGCCAAACACAAATCACCATCACACACGGAAAGCAGTTGCACCACATACAAAACCACACGCAAAACACACAACCAACAAAAAAAGCCCACAGTGCACATTTCACACACTACAAACCACACACACACACACATTCACGCACAGACAACCCACACTCATATCCATGCACGGGCTGCACTCTGCAAAACGCACACACACGAAACCCAAAATGTAACAACACAAGTCACAAGGCACACACACCAGACAGACACGTCAGAGCTCATAATGGCTCACAACACACACGAATCCCACTTCAGAGAACACACAGCACACACAATGAGGCATGCTGAACAAGCACAACCACACGCAGACAACACATTACACATCACACACGTAACAAGCAAACACCCACACAACCACTCAAACACAACCACATGAAAATCACAATCACACATGCAGAACTCACACCACACACAAGAGGTGCAAAATGACGTGCAACACACACACAAACCACAACAGAAAGATCACGGAATTTATGGAACACGCACTTCACACACTAGGCACATCACACCAAACACACATAAAACTTTCAGCACACAGAGCCTCACAGAACACGCAATGCAAAGCAAAGCAAACAACAGATACACAAAGCATATCAGACGCAACACACGGTATCCCGCACGACACATAAAATACACAGAACGAACAACACACACACAGTACACAAAGCAGTTAACAATACAAACAACAAACGGGCAACTGGGAACACAATATGTTGTACATCACGCAACACACGTGTGGTCACATCACACATTGAACATGACACAGAAAACTATTCACACACCACAGAACATTCCCAACCACGGACACAACACGCTACGCAAAAGACGTCCAACATACAACACACAAAGGCACACTCCAAGCACACAACACACAACACAGAACCACCCACAACCACACCAGTCACGCAGCACTCCCCAAACATACACACAACACGCACTACACACAACAACGACGCACCCAAACTGCACACATCACTTACACAAGAGTCACAACACAGAAAGAGTAGAAAACACACAGGAAACAGACAACCACATAAACACAGCCACGCTCATGAAACCAGCAGATCACAGACTTCACAGCTAAAAGCACACAATAACACAGCACGCAAACATGTAACACAACACACAATCACACAGCCAACACCACAGAACACGCACTACCATATACACAAAAGGCAGACAACGTACTTCACACATAACACAAAACTCAAAAAGCACCATACACATCACAAAAAAGACGCGCAAAACAAACATGGCACACACAACACACACATTAAAACAAGCACATCAGTACATTACCACAACACACAAAATAATCCACAAATCACAGAAAAATACATCGTACAACACACGCAAGCAACACACACAGATTACACATCACAACTCATAGCACACACAACAACCTGCATTAACGTCAGAGCACACCGACGTAACCACTACCTACCACGCATAAAGCCACACACAACACACACTAAAGGAATAACTACAACAAACACAGGTAAACACCCACAAACATAAAAGATATGGAGAACACACCCGACTCAACACGGAAACAGCACAACGTATGAAACAACGTACCCCACTAACATCACAGGACGTATAAGGGCAACCAATTCTCACAAACCACATTTAACCATGTACACACCACACACACAATGAGGCACACTACACAAGCAAAACCACACACACACAACACATCTCGCCTCACACACCACAAAACAACGAATTGCACACACAAACTTTCAAACACGCATCACAATCACACTCGCAAAACACACACAACACACACAAAACCACAACCTAAACATACAACCAAAAATAAACGCACATAGCACACATTTCACACACTAAGCACCCCACGCACCACCGCACACAGGCACCCCACACACATACATACACACGGGCACCACTACGCAATGCACACACACAAAAAAGCGCAAAAGGTAACAAAACAACAGTCACAGGGCACACACCGCACACAACAAAGCACATGTTTCTCATAAGTCACAAAAGTCACATTTGGGAGAGTATGTGCAGCACACGCAGTGAGGCACACTAAACAAGCACAAGCACACATGGACATCACACCTCACTTCGCATACATAAAAACCACACACACTCAACCACTGAAACACAACCACACACAAATCACAGTCACACATACAAAACACGCAACACCACAACACACAAACGACACTCACAAACCCCTAGGCAAAACGCGCATAAGCAACAAAGAAGACGATGAGCACACATTTAACACACTACACACACAACCACGCACAGACACAACACACATACATCCTCACACAGGAGAACTGCGCAGAACAAACACACAACACAGAAATAAGCAACACAATAGTCACAATACACACACCACACACTTCAAGGCACATAACTGCTCACAATACACACGAAAAACATTCGCAGACTACGTACTGGGCACACCAAGAGACATACTAAACAAGCACAACCGCACACAGTCAACACATCTCACATCATGTGCGTAACTCAAACAGCCACACACACACACACACACACACACACACACACACACACACAACCTCTCTAACACAACACACAAATCACAATCATACACAGAATACTGACACAACACATACAAATCCTTCCACAACTGATGAAAACTCACGCAACACACATATAATGCACTACACACAGCACACACAACCACAAGCCTACAACACAGAGCACACAGAGGCCCACACGGAGACAGCACGAACCAAAGCCCACAAACACACACACAAAAAACACATGCACACAGCACGTCTGACACAAGGCTAAAACTACGTCACACAAAATGCTCAAATTACACCGACCAAACAACATCTACCCAGTATGTAACACACAGAAAGCATATAGACGGCGCTCACCCAACCCAGAACACAGTACATAACGCAACAGACCAAGGAAAGACCACATTTCACACTAAACATTAGACTGGATGCCACACGCCAAACACACAACATACAGAACCGCCAACAGATAACTCATCATAATGGCAAAACATACAATGCTCAAAGAGCCACTCAACACACACAACACAACTCACAAAGACCAGCGTCACACGTAACACACCACCCAGTGAAAAATACACAGAGCAGTGTACTCATCAAGCTGTAAGGAACCTATAGCACACATATTACGTACAAAATACGCACAACACGGACAACACCCAACACAGAGAAAACAAGCAAGACCCACAGGCAAAAGACAGCACAGCGCCAAACACACAGGAACACAGCACACACAGCGTATCACAACAGAGAATACACACAGAATCGCAGAAAAGCACCACAAATCACTCACTCCCATATAGCAACCACACGTACAGCACACTACACACACAACAAACCCAGAAAGCACTAAAGAGATCAAGTGTATAGCCTTCTATTGCAATGTTTACAGAGGTTTCCATATCACATAGGAGCAAGTGGCATGCATGCGGAGATCAGCGTAGTGTTCTCTCAGGGAGGGTCTCCTCAGTGCACGGTGGATTGTTTCCCCTGCAGACTTTGGCATAAGGCTCTTCTGCAGCAGTTTATGTCACTTTACTACAAAGGCATCTCCAGGACATTGCTATTAAAGGGACGAGGTGGCTCCTTTCGTCCTCTTTGAGCGCCCTCAGTGAACAAGGCCCTCCCGGGGGATAACAGACCTGTGGAGAAAATGGACAATCACTTAGAGGCTCCCTTCAGTGCGCTTGAATGCAGAAGTCTCTCAACACACAAGCAGCACACCACACTAAACATCAAAACCCCCACACCCCGAGAACATAACTGCACACAATACACATGAACCACGGTTCTCAGAGTAAACACAACACTCACAGTGAGGCTCACGGACCGACCATGACCCCACAGAGTACACACCTCACATATTACACTCATTACTCAAAACAGCCAACCACTCACACAACGTGTCAAACGCAACCACACACAAATCACAGTCACACATGCTGAACGCACACCACACCTACAATGCATACAAGCCCACGTGCAAAACACACAAACCACAACGAAAAGAACTCCGAATTTATGCAACACACATTTCACAAACTACACACATCACTACAAACACACACAATACATACAGCACACAGAGCCTCACAGAATGCGCAATGCCAAACGCAGAACATATACACAAAGCACAGCATTCATAACACACAATTAATCTCACACAACTTGCAAAACACACAGACCACACAACACACACACACAAGATGCAACACACAGAGAATACACTCAACACAAGCACAAAAACACAAGTCAACAAAAACTCGTCACACAGCACACACAAACATCGCACACAGAAATTAACATCACAACTCATAACACACACCGCACCCTGCATTAACAATGCAACACACACACACAACAATGCAACCACTGCATAACACACAAAAAGCCACACACAGCACACACTCAGGGAACAACCACAACACACGCAGGTAAACACCCACAAACACATACATCGAGAGCATACAGGACCTCTCAACATGCACAAGGCACAACATAAAAAACAACATACACCACAAACATCACAGGACATAAAAGCACACAACTCACACAAACCACAGTTCCGTGAGTACACACAACACACACAATGAGGCACACTACACAACCACAATCACACACAGACAGCACGTCTCACATCACACACGTAACTCAACCAAACAAACACACATCCTCTCAAACCCAGCCAAACACAAATCACCATCACACACGGAAAGCAGTTGCACCACATACAAAACCACACGCAAAACACACAACCAACAAAAAAAGCCCACAGTGCACATTTCACACACTACAAACCACACACACACACACATTCACGCACAGACAACCCACACTCATATCCATGCACGGGCTGCACTCTGCAAAACGCACACACACGAAACCCAAAATGTAACAACACAAGTCACAAGGCACACACACCAGACAGACACGTCAGAGCTCATAATGGCTCACAACACACACGAATCCCACTTCAGAGAACACACAGCACACACAATGAGGCATGCTGAACAAGCACAACCACACGCAGACAACACATTACACATCACACACGTAACAAGCAAACACCCACACAACCACTCAAACACAACCACATGAAAATCACAATCACACATGCAGAACTCACACCACACACAAGAGGTGCAAAATGACGTGCAACACACACACAAACCACAACAGAAAGATCACGGAATTTATGGAACACGCACTTCACACACTAGGCACATCACACCAAACACACATAAAACTTTCAGCACACAGAGCCTCACAGAACACGCAATGCAAAGCAAAGCAAACAACAGATACACAAAGCATATCAGACGCAACACACGGTATCCCGCACGACACATAAAATACACAGAACGAACAACACACACACAGTACACAAAGCAGTTAACAATACAAACAACAAACGGGCAACTGGGAACACAATATGTTGTACATCACGCAACACACGTGTGGTCACATCACACATTGAACATGACACAGAAAACTATTCACACACCACAGAACATTCCCAACCACGGACACAACACGCTACGCAAAAGACGTCCAACATACAACACACAAAGGCACACTCCAAGCACACAACACACAACACAGAACCACCCACAACCACACCAGTCACGCAGCACTCCCCAAACATACACACAACACGCACTACACACAACAACGACGCACCCAAACTGCACACATCACTTACACAAGAGTCACAACACAGAAAGAGTAGAAAACACACAGGAAACAGACAACCACATAAACACAGCCACGCTCATGAAACCAGCAGATCACAGACTTCACAGCTAAAAGCACACAATAACACAGCACGCAAACATGTAACACAACACACAATCACACAGCCAACACCACAGAACACGCACTACCATATACACAAAAGGCAGACAACGTACTTCACACATAACACAAAACTCAAAAAGCACCATACACATCACAAAAAAGACGCGCAAAACAAACATGGCACACACAACACACACATTAAAACAAGCACATCAGTACATTACCACAACACACAAAATAATCCACAAATCACAGAAAAATACATCGTACAACACACGCAAGCAACACACACAGATTACACATCACAACTCATAGCACACACAACAACCTGCATTAACGTCAGAGCACACCGACGTAACCACTACCTACCACGCATAAAGCCACACACAACACACACTAAAGGAATAACTACAACAAACACAGGTAAACACCCACAAACATAAAAGATATGGAGAACACACCCGACTCAACACGGAAACAGCACAACGTATGAAACAACGTACCCCACTAACATCACAGGACGTATAAGGGCAACCAATTCTCACAAACCACATTTAACCATGTACACACCACACACACAATGAGGCACACTACACAAGCAAAACCACACACACACAACACATCTCGCCTCACACACCACAAAACAACGAATTGCACACACAAACTTTCAAACACGCATCACAATCACACTCGCAAAACACACACAACACACACAAAACCACAACCTAAACACACAACCAAAAATAAACGCACATAGCACACATTTCACACACTAAGCACCCCACGCACCACCGCACACAGGCACCCCACACACATACATACACACGGGCACCACTACGCAATGCACACACACAAAAAAGCGCAAAAGGTAACAAAACAACAGTCACAGGGCACACACCGCACACAACAAAGCACATGTTTCTCATAAGTCACAAAAGTCACATTTGGGAGAGTATGTGCAGCACACGCAGTGAGGCACACTAAACAAGCACAAGCACACATGGACATCACACCTCACTTCGCATACATAAAAACCACACACACTCAACCACTGAAACACAACCACACACAAATCACAGTCACACATACAAAACACGCAACACCACAACACACAAACGACACTCACAAACCCCTAGGCAAAACGCGCATAAGCAACAAAGAAGACGATGAGCACACATTTAACACACTACACACACAACCACGCACAGACACAACACACATACATCCTCACACAGGAGAACTGCGCAGAACAAACACACAACACAGAAATAAGCAACACAATAGTCACAATACACACACCACACACTTCAAGGCACATAACTGCTCACAATACACACGAAAAACATTCGCAGACTACGTACTGGGCACACCAAGAGACATACTAAACAAGCACAACCGCACACAGTCAACACATCTCACATCATGTGCGTAACTCAAACAGCCACACACACACACACACACACACACACACACACACACACACAACCTCTCTAACACAACACACAAATCACAATCATACACAGAATACTGACACAACACATACAAATCCTTCCACAACTGATGAAAACTCACGCAACACACATATAATGCACTACACACAGCACACACAACCACAAGCCTACAACACAGAGCACACAGAGGCCCACACAGAGACAGCACGAACCAAAGCCCACAAACACACACACAAAAAACACATGCACACAGCACGTCTGACACAAGGCTAAAACTACGTCACACAAAATGCTCAAATTACACCGACCAAACAACATCTACCCAGTATGTAACACACAGAAAGCATATAGACGGCGCTCACCCAACCCAGAACACAGTACATAACGCAACAGACCAAGGAAAGACCACATTTCACACTAAACATTAGACTGGATGCCACACGCCAAACACACAACATACAGAACCGCCAACAGATAACTCATCATAATGGCAAAACATACAATGCTCAAAGAGCCACTCAACACACACAACACAACTCACAAAGACCAGCGTCACACGTAACACACCACCCAGTGAAAAATACACAGAGCAGTGTACTCATCAAGCTGTAAGGAACCTATAGCACACATATTACGTACAAAATACGCACAACACGGACAACACCCAACACAGAGAAAACAAGCAAGACCCACAGGCAAAAGACAGCACAGCGCCAAACACACAGGAACACAGCACACACAGCGTATCACAACAGAGAATACACACAGAATCGCAGAAAAGCACCACAAATCACTCACTCCCATATAGCAACCACACGTACAGCACACTACACACACAACAAACCCAGAAAGCACTAAAGAGATCAAGTGTATAGCCTTCTATTGCAATGTTTACAGAGGTTTCCATATCACATAGGAGCAAGTGGCATGCATGCGGAGATCAGCGTAGTGTTCTCTCAGGGAGGGTCTCCTCAGTGCACGGTGGATTGTTTCCCCTGCAGACTTTGGCATAAGGCTCTTCTGCAGCAGTTTATGTCACTTTACTACAAAGGCATCTCCAGGACATTGCTATTAAAGGGACGAGGTGGCTCCTTTCGTCCTCTTTGAGCGCCCTCAGTGAACAAGGCCCTCCCGGGGGATAACAGACCTGTGGAGAAAATGGACAATCACTTAGAGGCTCCCTTCAGTGCGCTTGAATGCAGAAGTCTCTCAACACACAAGCAGCACACCACACTAAACATCAAAACCCCCACACCCCGAGAACATAACTGCACACAATACACATGAACCACGGTTCTCAGAGTAAACACAACACTCACAGTGAGGCTCACGGACCGACCATGACCCCACAGAGTACACACCTCACATATTACACTCATTACTCAAAACAGCCAACCACTCACACAACGTGTCAAACGCAACCACACACAAATCACAGTCACACATGCTGAACGCACACCACACCTACAATGCATACAAGCCCACGTGCAAAACACACAAACCACAACGAAAAGAACTCCGAATTTATGCAACACACATTTCACAAACTACACACATCACTACAAACACACACAATACATACAGCACACAGAGCCTCACAGAATGCGCAATGCCAAACGCAGAACATATACACAAAGCACAGCATTCATAACACACAATTAATCTCACACAACTTGCAAAACACACAGACCACACAACACACACACACAAGATGCAACACACAGAGAATACACTCAACACAAGCACAAAAACACAAGTCAACAAAAACTCGTCACACAGCACACACAAACATCGCACACAGAAATTAACATCACAACTCATAACACACACCGCACCCTGCATTAACAATGCAACACACACACACAACAATGCAACCACTGCATAACACACAAAAAGCCACACACAGCACACACTCAGGGAACAACCACAACACACGCAGGTAAACACCCACAAACACATACATCGAGAGCATACAGGACCTCTCAACATGCACAAGGCACAACATAAAAAACAACATACACCACAAACATCACAGGACATAAAAGCACACAACTCACACAAACCACAGTTCCGTGAGTACACACAACACACACAATGAGGCACACTACACAACCACAATCACACACAGACAGCACGTCTCACATCACACACGTAACTCAACCAAACAAACACACATCCTCTCAAACCCAGCCAAACACAAATCACCATCACACACGGAAAGCAGTTGCACCACATACAAAACCACACGCAAAACACACAACCAACAAAAAAAGCCCACAGTGCACATTTCACACACTACAAACCACACACACACACACATTCACGCACAGACAACCCACACTCATATCCATGCACGGGCTGCACTCTGCAAAACGCACACACACGAAACCCAAAATGTAACAACACAAGTCACAAGGCACACACACCAGACAGACACGTCAGAGCTCATAATGGCTCACAACACACACGAATCCCACTTCAGAGAACACACAGCACACACAATGAGGCATGCTGAACAAGCACAACCACACGCAGACAACACATTACACATCACACACGTAACAAGCAAACACCCACACAACCACTCAAACACAACCACATGAAAATCACAATCACACATGCAGAACTCACACCACACACAAGAGGTGCAAAATGACGTGCAACACACACACAAACCACAACAGAAAGATCACGGAATTTATGGAACACGCACTTCACACACTAGGCACATCACACCAAACACACATAAAACTTTCAGCACACAGAGCCTCACAGAACACGCAATGCAAAGCAAAGCAAACAACAGATACACAAAGCATATCAGACGCAACACACGGTATCCCGCACGACACATAAAATACACAGAACGAACAACACACACACAGTACACAAAGCAGTTAACAATACAAACAACAAACGGGCAACTGGGAACACAATATGTTGTACATCACGCAACACACGTGTGGTCACATCACACATTGAACATGACACAGGAAACTATTCACACACCACAGAACATTCCCAACCACGGACACAACACGCTACGCAAAAGACGTCCAACATACAACACACAAAGGCACACTCCAAGCACACAACACACAACACAGAACCACCCACAACCACACCAGTCACGCAGCACTCCCCAAACATACACACAACACGCACTACACACAACAACGACGCACCCAAACTGCACACATCACTTACACAAGAGTCACAACACAGAAAGAGTAGAAAACACACAGGAAACAGACAACCACATAAACACAGCCACGCTCATGAAACCAGCAGATCACAGACTTCACAGCTAAAAGCACACAATAACACAGCACGCAAACATGTAACACAACACACAATCACACAGCCAACACCACAGAACACGCACTACCATATACACAAAAGGCAGACAACGTACTTCACACATAACACAAAACTCAAAAAGCACCATACACATCACAAAAAAGACGCGCAAAACAAACATGGCACACACAACACACACATTAAAACAAGCACATCAGTACATTACCACAACACACAAAATAATCCACAAATCACAGAAAAATACATCGTACAACACACGCAAGCAACACACACAGATTACACATCACAACTCATAGCACACACAACAACCTGCATTAACGTCAGAGCACACCGACGTAACCACTACCTACCACGCATAAAGCCACACACAACACACACTAAAGGAATAACTACAACAAACACAGGTAAACACCCACAAACATAAAAGATATGGAGAACACACCCGACTCAACACGGAAACAGCACAACGTATGAAACAACGT
Organism: Manis pentadactyla; assembly: GCF_030020395.1. Classification (NCBI taxonomy): domain Eukaryota; kingdom Metazoa; phylum Chordata; class Mammalia; order Pholidota; family Manidae; genus Manis; species Manis pentadactyla. The sequence goes on from NW_026645178.1 coordinate 19,517, forward strand.
ACCCCACTAACATCACAGGACGTATAAGGGCAACCAATTCTCACAAACCACATTTAACCATGTACACACCACACACACAATGAGGCACACTACACAAGCAAAACCACACACACACAACACATCTCGCCTCACACACCACAAAACAACGAATTGCACACACAAACTTTCAAACACGCATCACAATCACACTCGCAAAACACACACAACACACACAAAACCACAACCTAAACACACAACCAAAAATAAACGCACATAGCACACATTTCACACACTAAGCACCCCACGCACCACCGCACACAGGCACCCCACACACATACATACACACGGGCACCACTACGCAATGCACACACACAAAAAAGCGCAAAAGGTAACAAAACAACAGTCACAGGGCACACACCGCACACAACAAAGCACATGTTTCTCATAAGTCACAAAAGTCACATTTGGGAGAGTATGTGCAGCACACGCAGTGAGGCACACTAAACAAGCACAAGCACACATGGACATCACACCTCACTTCGCATACATAAAAACCACACACACTCAACCACTGAAACACAACCACACACAAATCACAGTCACACATACAAAACACGCAACACCACAACACACAAACGACACTCACAAACCCCTAGGCAAAACGCGCATAAGCAACAAAGAAGACGATGAGCACACATTTAACACACTACACACACAACCACGCACAGACACAACACACATACATCCTCACACAGGAGAACTGCGCAGAACAAACACACAACACAGAAATAAGCAACACAATAGTCACAATACACACACCACACACTTCAAGGCACATAACTGCTCACAATACACACGAAAAACATTCGCAGACTACGTACTGGGCACACCAAGAGACATACTAAACAAGCACAACCGCACACAGTCAACACATCTCACATCATGTGCGTAACTCAAACAGCCACACACACACACACACACACACACACACACACACACACACAACCTCTCTAACACAACACACAAATCACAATCATACACAGAATACTGACACAACACATACAAATCCTTCCACAACTGATGAAAACTCACGCAACACACATATAATGCACTACACACAGCACACACAACCACAAGCCTACAACACAGAGCACACAGAGGCCCACACGGAGACAGCACGAACCAAAGCCCACAAACACACACACAAAAAACACATGCACACAGCACGTCTGACACAAGGCTAAAACTACGTCACACAAAATGCTCAAATTACACCGACCAAACAACATCTACCCAGTATGTAACACACAGAAAGCATATAGACGGCGCTCACCCAACCCAGAACACAGTACATAACGCAACAGACCAAGGAAAGACCACATTTCACACTAAACATTAGACTGGATGCCACACGCCAAACACACAACATACAGAACCGCCAACAGATAACTCATCATAATGGCAAAACATACAATGCTCAAAGAGCCACTCAACACACACAACACAACTCACAAAGACCAGCGTCACACGTAACACACCACCCAGTGAAAAATACACAGAGCAGTGTACTCATCAAGCTGTAAGGAACCTATAGCACACATATTACGTACAAAATACGCACAACACGGACAACACCCAACACAGAGAAAACAAGCAAGACCCACAGGCAAAAGACAGCACAGCGCCAAACACACAGGAACACAGCACACACAGCGTATCACAACAGAGAATACACACAGAATCGCAGAAAAGCACCACAAATCACTCACTCCCATATAGCAACCACACGTACAGCACACTACACACACAACAAACCCAGAAAGCACTAAAGAGATCAAGTGTATAGCCTTCTATTGCAATGTTTACAGAGGTTTCCATATCACATAGGAGCAAGTG
>NW_026645179.1:0-20000 GCF_030020395.1 Manis pentadactyla
GCGTGCGTTCGACGGCGTGTGCACGCGTGCGTTCGACGGCGTGTGCGCCGCCTGGCTGCTCGTCCCCGTGTCCGCCTAGGTGTGTGCCTGTGTCTTGAATCCTCGTGTCCGTGTGTCTCTCCTCTCCCTCACTCCGGTTCGCTCGGGCTCCCTGCGGGTGGCACGGAGAAGATGGCAGAAGGAAGAAGGGCGGCGGGTGGCCTGTGGTGGCGCCGGGGGGCCCCGGCTGGAGCCGGGCCAGTAGGGGCCTGGTGGGCAGCGGCGCAGCGCGGGCGGGCCGGCGCGAGAGCGGCCCGGGCACGGGGCCGGTGGGGTTGGGGGGGCACCGGCAGAGGCTCGGGGCGTGGAGGCAGGCGGGGACGCGCAGGCTCTTGGGGCGCGCAGGGCCGGCCTCTGGCGTCTACGGCCATACCACCCTGAACGCGCCCGATCTCGTCTGATCTCGGAAGCTAAGCAGGGTCGGGCCTGGTTAGTACTTGGATGGGAGACCGCCTGGGAATACCGGGTGCTGTAGGCTCTTTTTCCTCTCTGCCTCCCCGCTTTCTTTCTGCCGCCGTCGCCCCCTGCCCCTCCCGGCCGCTCACCGCGGGCGCCTGCCCTCGCCCAGCCCCTTCCCCGCCCGCCCCGTCGTGACCACCTGCTGCTGCCGGGCCTCGTCCCCCACCCCCACACGCCTCCGGGGGCTGGGGCTGGGGCTGGCGGTGGGGGTGCGAGTGGGGGTGGGGTGGGCACACCCGCCTTCAGCCGGCCGGCCCCGCCCAGAGGCAGGGCCAACCTGCGCGCGGGCCGGCGGTGTCCCCCACCCCGCAGGCAGGCCTTGGGCTCCCTCCGCAGCCCGGGAGCCCCTAAGCCGTGCGCTCCACTCGCCCCCACCCGCCGGACAGCGCAGGCCCTGGGCGCCCCCCAACACCCCGCGCACGCCCCCATCCCCGGAGCCCGGGCCGCGCTCCCTTCCTTGCCACGGTAGGGAGGTAGCGAAGGCCCGGGCCCACAGGAGGGGCCCACCGTCCCTGGGCCCCGGGGGTGGGGGGGCGCGCCCCGTGGTCCGCGCTCGGTGTGCGTGCCCTCGCCCCTCGAGCCCCGCCCCCCACCCGGGACCGGGAGCGGGCCGACCGACCGCGCCGGGCGGACGTCCGACGCTGCTCTCCCGCAACAGCCAGGCGCGCCCCAGCGAGTGCCGGGGCGCCCGTGCCGAAGACACACAGAGCCGGAAGAAACGGGCCAGCGCGCGCTCACACCCATCTCCCGGGCGCCTGGTTCCCCGGGCAGGCAGGGGGGTGCCCGCCCAACGCGGCGCCTCGCAGCGTGGCTGCAGGTCCTCGGGGGCTGCACGGGTGACTGCGGGCCCCAGGGCCCGGCCGCCTTGCCCGAAAGCAGCCCGAGCGTGACCACGGCCTCGTGGGGAAGCTGCCCCTCCAGGGGAGCCTCGCGGTGCCTGTCGGGTGGGTGTGCGTGTGCGTGTGCGTGTGCGCGCGCGCGCGCGCGCCACTGTGAGGAAGTGCGAGCGTGTGCACGCGTGCGTTCGACGGCGTGTGCACGCGTGCGTTCGACGGCGTGTGCGCCGCCTGGCTGCTCGTCCCCGTGTCCGCCTAGGTGTGTGCCTGTGTCTTGAATCCTCGTGTCCGTGTGTCTCTCCTCTCCCTCACTCCGGTTCGCTCGGGCTCCCTGCGGGTGGCACGGAGAAGATGGCAGAAGGAAGAAGGGCGGCGGGTGGCCTGTGGTGGCGCCGGGGGGCCCCGGCTGGAGCCGGGCCAGTAGGGGCCTGGTGGGCAGCGGCGCAGCGCGGGCGGGCCGGCGCGAGAGCGGCCCGGGCACGGGGCCGGTGGGGTTGGGGGGGCACCGGCAGAGGCTCGGGGCGTGGAGGCAGGCGGGGACGCGCAGGCTCTTGGGGCGCGCAGGGCCGGCCTCTGGCGTCTACGGCCATACCACCCTGAACGCGCCCGATCTCGTCTGATCTCGGAAGCTAAGCAGGGTCGGGCCTGGTTAGTACTTGGATGGGAGACCGCCTGGGAATACCGGGTGCTGTAGGCTCTTTTTCCTCTCTGCCTCCCCGCTTTCTTTCTGCCGCCGTCGCCCCCTGCCCCTCCCGGCCGCTCACCGCGGGCGCCTGCCCTCGCCCAGCCCCTTCCCCGCCCGCCCCGTCGTGACCACCTGCTGCTGCCGGGCCTCGTCCCCCACCCCCACACGCCTCCGGGGGCTGGGGCTGGGGCTGGCGGTGGGGGTGCGAGTGGGGGTGGGGTGGGCACACCCGCCTTCAGCCGGCCGGCCCCGCCCAGAGGCAGGGCCAACCTGCGCGCGGGCCGGCGGTGTCCCCCACCCCGCAGGCAGGCCTTGGGCTCCCTCCGCAGCCCGGGAGCCCCTAAGCCGTGCGCTCCACTCGCCCCCACCCGCCGGACAGCGCAGGCCCTGGGCGCCCCCCAACACCCCGCGCACGCCCCCATCCCCGGAGCCCGGGCCGCGCTCCCTTCCTTGCCACGGTAGGGAGGTAGCGAAGGCCCGGGCCCACAGGAGGGGCCCACCGTCCCTGGGCCCCGGGGGTGGGGGGGCGCGCCCCGTGGTCCGCGCTCGGTGTGCGTGCCCTCGCCCCTCGAGCCCCGCCCCCCACCCGGGACCGGGAGCGGGCCGACCGACCGCGCCGGGCGGACGTCCGACGCTGCTCTCCCGCAACAGCCAGGCGCGCCCCAGCGAGTGCCGGGGCGCCCGTGCCGAAGACACACAGAGCCGGAAGAAACGGGCCAGCGCGCGCTCACACCCATCTCCCGGGCGCCTGGTTCCCCGGGCAGGCAGGGGTGCCCGCCCAACGCGGCGCCTCGCAGCGTGGCTGCAGGTCCTCGGGGGCTGCACGGGTGACTGCGGGCCCCAGGGCCCGGCCGCCTTGCCCGAAAGCAGCCCGAGCGTGACCACGGCCTCGTGGGGAAGCTGCCCCTCCAGGGGAGCCTCGCGGTGCCTGTCGGGTGGGTGTGCGTGTGCGTGTGCGTGTGCGCGCGCGCGCGCGCGCCACTGTGAGGAAGTGCGAGCGTGTGCACGCGTGCGTTCGACGGCGTGTGCACGCGTGCGTTCGACGGCGTGTGCGCCGCCTGGCTGCTCGTCCCCGTGTCCGCCTAGGTGTGTGCCTGTGTCTTGAATCCTCGTGTCCGTGTGTCTCTCCTCTCCCTCACTCCGGTTCGCTCGGGCTCCCTGCGGGTGGCACGGAGAAGATGGCAGAAGGAAGAAGGGCGGCGGGTGGCCTGTGGTGGCGCCGGGGGGCCCCGGCTGGAGCCGGGCCAGTAGGGGCCTGGTGGGCAGCGGCGCAGCGCGGGCGGGCCGGCGCGAGAGCGGCCCGGGCACGGGGCCGGTGGGGTTGGGGGGGCACCGGCAGAGGCTCGGGGCGTGGAGGCAGGCGGGGACGCGCAGGCTCTTGGGGCGCGCAGGGCCGGCCTCTGGCGTCTACGGCCATACCACCCTGAACGCGCCCGATCTCGTCTGATCTCGGAAGCTAAGCAGGGTCGGGCCTGGTTAGTACTTGGATGGGAGACCGCCTGGGAATACCGGGTGCTGTAGGCTCTTTTTCCTCTCTGCCTCCCCGCTTTCTTTCTGCCGCCGTCGCCCCCTGCCCCTCCCGGCCGCTCACCGCGGGCGCCTGCCCTCGCCCAGCCCCTTCCCCGCCCGCCCCGTCGTGACCACCTGCTGCTGCCGGGCCTCGTCCCCCACCCCCACACGCCTCCGGGGGCTGGGGCTGGGGCTGGCGGTGGGGGTGCGAGTGGGGGTGGGGTGGGCACACCCGCCTTCAGCCGGCCGGCCCCGCCCAGAGGCAGGGCCAACCTGCGCGCGGGCCGGCGGTGTCCCCCACCCCGCAGGCAGGCCTTGGGCTCCCTCCGCAGCCCGGGAGCCCCTAAGCCGTGCGCTCCACTCGCCCCCACCCGCCGGACAGCGCAGGCCCTGGGCGCCCCCCAACACCCCGCGCACGCCCCCATCCCCGGAGCCCGGGCCGCGCTCCCTTCCTTGCCACGGTAGGGAGGTAGCGAAGGCCCGGGCCCACAGGAGGGGCCCACCGTCCCTGGGCCCCGGGGGTGGGGGGGCGCGCCCCGTGGTCCGCGCTCGGTGTGCGTGCCCTCGCCCCTCGAGCCCCGCCCCCCACCCGGGACCGGGAGCGGGCCGACCGACCGCGCCGGGCGGACGTCCGACGCTGCTCTCCCGCAACAGCCAGGCGCGCCCCAGCGAGTGCCGGGGCGCCCGTGCCGAAGACACACAGAGCCGGAAGAAACGGGCCAGCGCGCGCTCACACCCATCTCCCGGGCGCCTGGTTCCCCGGGCAGGCAGGGGTGCCCGCCCAACGCGGCGCCTCGCAGCGTGGCTGCAGGTCCTCGGGGGCTGCACGGGTGACTGCGGGCCCCAGGGCCCGGCCGCCTTGCCCGAAAGCAGCCCGAGCGTGACCACGGCCTCGTGGGGAAGCTGCCCCTCCAGGGGAGCCTCGCGGTGCCTGTCGGGTGGGTGTGCGTGTGCGTGTGCGTGTGCGCGCGCGCGCGCGCGCCACTGTGAGGAAGTGCGAGCGTGTGCACGCGTGCGTTCGACGGCGTGTGCACGCGTGCGTTCGACGGCGTGTGCGCCGCCTGGCTGCTCGTCCCCGTGTCCGCCTAGGTGTGTGCCTGTGTCTTGAATCCTCGTGTCCGTGTGTCTCTCCTCTCCCTCACTCCGGTTCGCTCGGGCTCCCTGCGGGTGGCACGGAGAAGATGGCAGAAGGAAGAAGGGCGGCGGGTGGCCTGTGGTGGCGCCGGGGGGCCCCGGCTGGAGCCGGGCCAGTAGGGGCCTGGTGGGCAGCGGCGCAGCGCGGGCGGGCCGGCGCGAGAGCGGCCCGGGCACGGGGCCGGTGGGGTTGGGGGGGCACCGGCAGAGGCTCGGGGCGTGGAGGCAGGCGGGGACGCGCAGGCTCTTGGGGCGCGCAGGGCCGGCCTCTGGCGTCTACGGCCATACCACCCTGAACGCGCCCGATCTCGTCTGATCTCGGAAGCTAAGCAGGGTCGGGCCTGGTTAGTACTTGGATGGGAGACCGCCTGGGAATACCGGGTGCTGTAGGCTCTTTTTCCTCTCTGCCTCCCCGCTTTCTTTCTGCCGCCGTCGCCCCCTGCCCCTCCCGGCCGCTCACCGCGGGCGCCTGCCCTCGCCCAGCCCCTTCCCCGCCCGCCCCGTCGTGACCACCTGCTGCTGCCGGGCCTCGTCCCCCACCCCCACACGCCTCCGGGGGCTGGGGCTGGGGCTGGCGGTGGGGGTGCGAGTGGGGGTGGGGTGGGCACACCCGCCTTCAGCCGGCCGGCCCCGCCCAGAGGCAGGGCCAACCTGCGCGCGGGCCGGCGGTGTCCCCCACCCCGCAGGCAGGCCTTGGGCTCCCTCCGCAGCCCGGGAGCCCCTAAGCCGTGCGCTCCACTCGCCCCCACCCGCCGGACAGCGCAGGCCCTGGGCGCCCCCCAACACCCCGCGCACGCCCCCATCCCCGGAGCCCGGGCCGCGCTCCCTTCCTTGCCACGGTAGGGAGGTAGCGAAGGCCCGGGCCCACAGGAGGGGCCCACCGTCCCTGGGCCCCGGGGGTGGGGGGGCGCGCCCCGTGGTCCGCGCTCGGTGTGCGTGCCCTCGCCCCTCGAGCCCCGCCCCCCACCCGGGACCGGGAGCGGGCCGACCGACCGCGCCGGGCGGACGTCCGACGCTGCTCTCCCGCAACAGCCAGGCGCGCCCCAGCGAGTGCCGGGGCGCCCGTGCCGAAGACACACAGAGCCGGAAGAAACGGGCCAGCGCGCGCTCACACCCATCTCCCGGGCGCCTGGTTCCCCGGGCAGGCAGGGGTGCCCGCCCAACGCGGCGCCTCGCAGCGTGGCTGCAGGTCCTCGGGGGCTGCACGGGTGACTGCGGGCCCCAGGGCCCGGCCGCCTTGCCCGAAAGCAGCCCGAGCGTGACCACGGCCTCGTGGGGAAGCTGCCCCTCCAGGGGAGCCTCGCGGTGCCTGTCGGGTGGGTGTGCGTGTGCGTGTGCGTGTGCGCGCGCGCGCGCGCGCCACTGTGAGGAAGTGCGAGCGTGTGCACGCGTGCGTTCGACGGCGTGTGCACGCGTGCGTTCGACGGCGTGTGCGCCGCCTGGCTGCTCGTCCCCGTGTCCGCCTAGGTGTGTGCCTGTGTCTTGAATCCTCGTGTCCGTGTGTCTCTCCTCTCCCTCACTCCGGTTCGCTCGGGCTCCCTGCGGGTGGCACGGAGAAGATGGCAGAAGGAAGAAGGGCGGCGGGTGGCCTGTGGTGGCGCCGGGGGGCCCCGGCTGGAGCCGGGCCAGTAGGGGCCTGGTGGGCAGCGGCGCAGCGCGGGCGGGCCGGCGCGAGAGCGGCCCGGGCACGGGGCCGGTGGGGTTGGGGGGGCACCGGCAGAGGCTCGGGGCGTGGAGGCAGGCGGGGACGCGCAGGCTCTTGGGGCGCGCAGGGCCGGCCTCTGGCGTCTACGGCCATACCACCCTGAACGCGCCCGATCTCGTCTGATCTCGGAAGCTAAGCAGGGTCGGGCCTGGTTAGTACTTGGATGGGAGACCGCCTGGGAATACCGGGTGCTGTAGGCTCTTTTTCCTCTCTGCCTCCCCGCTTTCTTTCTGCCGCCGTCGCCCCCTGCCCCTCCCGGCCGCTCACCGCGGGCGCCTGCCCTCGCCCAGCCCCTTCCCCGCCCGCCCCGTCGTGACCACCTGCTGCTGCCGGGCCTCGTCCCCCACCCCCACACGCCTCCGGGGGCTGGGGCTGGGGCTGGCGGTGGGGGTGCGAGTGGGGGTGGGGTGGGCACACCCGCCTTCAGCCGGCCGGCCCCGCCCAGAGGCAGGGCCAACCTGCGCGCGGGCCGGCGGTGTCCCCCACCCCGCAGGCAGGCCTTGGGCTCCCTCCGCAGCCCGGGAGCCCCTAAGCCGTGCGCTCCACTCGCCCCCACCCGCCGGACAGCGCAGGCCCTGGGCGCCCCCCAACACCCCGCGCACGCCCCCATCCCCGGAGCCCGGGCCGCGCTCCCTTCCTTGCCACGGTAGGGAGGTAGCGAAGGCCCGGGCCCACAGGAGGGGCCCACCGTCCCTGGGCCCCGGGGGTGGGGGGGCGCGCCCCGTGGTCCGCGCTCGGTGTGCGTGCCCTCGCCCCTCGAGCCCCGCCCCCCACCCGGGACCGGGAGCGGGCCGACCGACCGCGCCGGGCGGACGTCCGACGCTGCTCTCCCGCAACAGCCAGGCGCGCCCCAGCGAGTGCCGGGGCGCCCGTGCCGAAGACACACAGAGCCGGAAGAAACGGGCCAGCGCGCGCTCACACCCATCTCCCGGGCGCCTGGTTCCCCGGGCAGGCAGGGGTGCCCGCCCAACGCGGCGCCTCGCAGCGTGGCTGCAGGTCCTCGGGGGCTGCACGGGTGACTGCGGGCCCCAGGGCCCGGCCGCCTTGCCCGAAAGCAGCCCGAGCGTGACCACGGCCTCGTGGGGAAGCTGCCCCTCCAGGGGAGCCTCGCGGTGCCTGTCGGGTGGGTGTGCGTGTGCGTGTGCGTGTGCGCGCGCGCGCGCGCGCCACTGTGAGGAAGTGCGAGCGTGTGCACGCGTGCGTTCGACGGCGTGTGCACGCGTGCGTTCGACGGCGTGTGCGCCGCCTGGCTGCTCGTCCCCGTGTCCGCCTAGGTGTGTGCCTGTGTCTTGAATCCTCGTGTCCGTGTGTCTCTCCTCTCCCTCACTCCGGTTCGCTCGGGCTCCCTGCGGGTGGCACGGAGAAGATGGCAGAAGGAAGAAGGGCGGCGGGTGGCCTGTGGTGGCGCCGGGGGGCCCCGGCTGGAGCCGGGCCAGTAGGGGCCTGGTGGGCAGCGGCGCAGCGCGGGCGGGCCGGCGCGAGAGCGGCCCGGGCACGGGGCCGGTGGGGTTGGGGGGGCACCGGCAGAGGCTCGGGGCGTGGAGGCAGGCGGGGACGCGCAGGCTCTTGGGGCGCGCAGGGCCGGCCTCTGGCGTCTACGGCCATACCACCCTGAACGCGCCCGATCTCGTCTGATCTCGGAAGCTAAGCAGGGTCGGGCCTGGTTAGTACTTGGATGGGAGACCGCCTGGGAATACCGGGTGCTGTAGGCTCTTTTTCCTCTCTGCCTCCCCGCTTTCTTTCTGCCGCCGTCGCCCCCTGCCCCTCCCGGCCGCTCACCGCGGGCGCCTGCCCTCGCCCAGCCCCTTCCCCGCCCGCCCCGTCGTGACCACCTGCTGCTGCCGGGCCTCGTCCCCCACCCCCACACGCCTCCGGGGGCTGGGGCTGGGGCTGGCGGTGGGGGTGCGAGTGGGGGTGGGGTGGGCACACCCGCCTTCAGCCGGCCGGCCCCGCCCAGAGGCAGGGCCAACCTGCGCGCGGGCCGGCGGTGTCCCCCACCCCGCAGGCAGGCCTTGGGCTCCCTCCGCAGCCCGGGAGCCCCTAAGCCGTGCGCTCCACTCGCCCCCACCCGCCGGACAGCGCAGGCCCTGGGCGCCCCCCAACACCCCGCGCACGCCCCCATCCCCGGAGCCCGGGCCGCGCTCCCTTCCTTGCCACGGTAGGGAGGTAGCGAAGGCCCGGGCCCACAGGAGGGGCCCACCGTCCCTGGGCCCCGGGGGTGGGGGGGCGCGCCCCGTGGTCCGCGCTCGGTGTGCGTGCCCTCGCCCCTCGAGCCCCGCCCCCCACCCGGGACCGGGAGCGGGCCGACCGACCGCGCCGGGCGGACGTCCGACGCTGCTCTCCCGCAACAGCCAGGCGCGCCCCAGCGAGTGCCGGGGCGCCCGTGCCGAAGACACACAGAGCCGGAAGAAACGGGCCAGCGCGCGCTCACACCCATCTCCCGGGCGCCTGGTTCCCCGGGCAGGCAGGGGTGCCCGCCCAACGCGGCGCCTCGCAGCGTGGCTGCAGGTCCTCGGGGGCTGCACGGGTGACTGCGGGCCCCAGGGCCCGGCCGCCTTGCCCGAAAGCAGCCCGAGCGTGACCACGGCCTCGTGGGGAAGCTGCCCCTCCAGGGGAGCCTCGCGGTGCCTGTCGGGTGGGTGTGCGTGTGCGTGTGCGTGTGCGCGCGCGCGCGCGCGCCACTGTGAGGAAGTGCGAGCGTGTGCACGCGTGCGTTCGACGGCGTGTGCACGCGTGCGTTCGACGGCGTGTGCGCCGCCTGGCTGCTCGTCCCCGTGTCCGCCTAGGTGTGTGCCTGTGTCTTGAATCCTCGTGTCCGTGTGTCTCTCCTCTCCCTCACTCCGGTTCGCTCGGGCTCCCTGCGGGTGGCACGGAGAAGATGGCAGAAGGAAGAAGGGCGGCGGGTGGCCTGTGGTGGCGCCGGGGGGCCCCGGCTGGAGCCGGGCCAGTAGGGGCCTGGTGGGCAGCGGCGCAGCGCGGGCGGGCCGGCGCGAGAGCGGCCCGGGCACGGGGCCGGTGGGGTTGGGGGGGCACCGGCAGAGGCTCGGGGCGTGGAGGCAGGCGGGGACGCGCAGGCTCTTGGGGCGCGCAGGGCCGGCCTCTGGCGTCTACGGCCATACCACCCTGAACGCGCCCGATCTCGTCTGATCTCGGAAGCTAAGCAGGGTCGGGCCTGGTTAGTACTTGGATGGGAGACCGCCTGGGAATACCGGGTGCTGTAGGCTCTTTTTCCTCTCTGCCTCCCCGCTTTCTTTCTGCCGCCGTCGCCCCCTGCCCCTCCCGGCCGCTCACCGCGGGCGCCTGCCCTCGCCCAGCCCCTTCCCCGCCCGCCCCGTCGTGACCACCTGCTGCTGCCGGGCCTCGTCCCCCACCCCCACACGCCTCCGGGGGCTGGGGCTGGGGCTGGCGGTGGGGGTGCGAGTGGGGGTGGGGTGGGCACACCCGCCTTCAGCCGGCCGGCCCCGCCCAGAGGCAGGGCCAACCTGCGCGCGGGCCGGCGGTGTCCCCCACCCCGCAGGCAGGCCTTGGGCTCCCTCCGCAGCCCGGGAGCCCCTAAGCCGTGCGCTCCACTCGCCCCCACCCGCCGGACAGCGCAGGCCCTGGGCGCCCCCCAACACCCCGCGCACGCCCCCATCCCCGGAGCCCGGGCCGCGCTCCCTTCCTTGCCACGGTAGGGAGGTAGCGAAGGCCCGGGCCCACAGGAGGGGCCCACCGTCCCTGGGCCCCGGGGGTGGGGGGGCGCGCCCCGTGGTCCGCGCTCGGTGTGCGTGCCCTCGCCCCTCGAGCCCCGCCCCCCACCCGGGACCGGGAGCGGGCCGACCGACCGCGCCGGGCGGACGTCCGACGCTGCTCTCCCGCAACAGCCAGGCGCGCCCCAGCGAGTGCCGGGGCGCCCGTGCCGAAGACACACAGAGCCGGAAGAAACGGGCCAGCGCGCGCTCACACCCATCTCCCGGGCGCCTGGTTCCCCGGGCAGGCAGGGGTGCCCGCCCAACGCGGCGCCTCGCAGCGTGGCTGCAGGTCCTCGGGGGCTGCACGGGTGACTGCGGGCCCCAGGGCCCGGCCGCCTTGCCCGAAAGCAGCCCGAGCGTGACCACGGCCTCGTGGGGAAGCTGCCCCTCCAGGGGAGCCTCGCGGTGCCTGTCGGGTGGGTGTGCGTGTGCGTGTGCGTGTGCGCGCGCGCGCGCGCGCCACTGTGAGGAAGTGCGAGCGTGTGCACGCGTGCGTTCGACGGCGTGTGCACGCGTGCGTTCGACGGCGTGTGCGCCGCCTGGCTGCTCGTCCCCGTGTCCGCCTAGGTGTGTGCCTGTGTCTTGAATCCTCGTGTCCGTGTGTCTCTCCTCTCCCTCACTCCGGTTCGCTCGGGCTCCCTGCGGGTGGCACGGAGAAGATGGCAGAAGGAAGAAGGGCGGCGGGTGGCCTGTGGTGGCGCCGGGGGGCCCCGGCTGGAGCCGGGCCAGTAGGGGCCTGGTGGGCAGCGGCGCAGCGCGGGCGGGCCGGCGCGAGAGCGGCCCGGGCACGGGGCCGGTGGGGTTGGGGGGGCACCGGCAGAGGCTCGGGGCGTGGAGGCAGGCGGGGACGCGCAGGCTCTTGGGGCGCGCAGGGCCGGCCTCTGGCGTCTACGGCCATACCACCCTGAACGCGCCCGATCTCGTCTGATCTCGGAAGCTAAGCAGGGTCGGGCCTGGTTAGTACTTGGATGGGAGACCGCCTGGGAATACCGGGTGCTGTAGGCTCTTTTTCCTCTCTGCCTCCCCGCTTTCTTTCTGCCGCCGTCGCCCCCTGCCCCTCCCGGCCGCTCACCGCGGGCGCCTGCCCTCGCCCAGCCCCTTCCCCGCCCGCCCCGTCGTGACCACCTGCTGCTGCCGGGCCTCGTCCCCCACCCCCACACGCCTCCGGGGGCTGGGGCTGGGGCTGGCGGTGGGGGTGCGAGTGGGGGTGGGGTGGGCACACCCGCCTTCAGCCGGCCGGCCCCGCCCAGAGGCAGGGCCAACCTGCGCGCGGGCCGGCGGTGTCCCCCACCCCGCAGGCAGGCCTTGGGCTCCCTCCGCAGCCCGGGAGCCCCTAAGCCGTGCGCTCCACTCGCCCCCACCCGCCGGACAGCGCAGGCCCTGGGCGCCCCCCAACACCCCGCGCACGCCCCCATCCCCGGAGCCCGGGCCGCGCTCCCTTCCTTGCCACGGTAGGGAGGTAGCGAAGGCCCGGGCCCACAGGAGGGGCCCACCGTCCCTGGGCCCCGGGGGTGGGGGGGCGCGCCCCGTGGTCCGCGCTCGGTGTGCGTGCCCTCGCCCCTCGAGCCCCGCCCCCCACCCGGGACCGGGAGCGGGCCGACCGACCGCGCCGGGCGGACGTCCGACGCTGCTCTCCCGCAACAGCCAGGCGCGCCCCAGCGAGTGCCGGGGCGCCCGTGCCGAAGACACACAGAGCCGGAAGAAACGGGCCAGCGCGCGCTCACACCCATCTCCCGGGCGCCTGGTTCCCCGGGCAGGCAGGGGTGCCCGCCCAACGCGGCGCCTCGCAGCGTGGCTGCAGGTCCTCGGGGGCTGCACGGGTGACTGCGGGCCCCAGGGCCCGGCCGCCTTGCCCGAAAGCAGCCCGAGCGTGACCACGGCCTCGTGGGGAAGCTGCCCCTCCAGGGGAGCCTCGCGGTGCCTGTCGGGTGGGTGTGCGTGTGCGTGTGCGTGTGCGCGCGCGCGCGCGCGCCACTGTGAGGAAGTGCGAGCGTGTGCACGCGTGCGTTCGACGGCGTGTGCACGCGTGCGTTCGACGGCGTGTGCGCCGCCTGGCTGCTCGTCCCCGTGTCCGCCTAGGTGTGTGCCTGTGTCTTGAATCCTCGTGTCCGTGTGTCTCTCCTCTCCCTCACTCCGGTTCGCTCGGGCTCCCTGCGGGTGGCACGGAGAAGATGGCAGAAGGAAGAAGGGCGGCGGGTGGCCTGTGGTGGCGCCGGGGGGCCCCGGCTGGAGCCGGGCCAGTAGGGGCCTGGTGGGCAGCGGCGCAGCGCGGGCGGGCCGGCGCGAGAGCGGCCCGGGCACGGGGCCGGTGGGGTTGGGGGGGCACCGGCAGAGGCTCGGGGCGTGGAGGCAGGCGGGGACGCGCAGGCTCTTGGGGCGCGCAGGGCCGGCCTCTGGCGTCTACGGCCATACCACCCTGAACGCGCCCGATCTCGTCTGATCTCGGAAGCTAAGCAGGGTCGGGCCTGGTTAGTACTTGGATGGGAGACCGCCTGGGAATACCGGGTGCTGTAGGCTCTTTTTCCTCTCTGCCTCCCCGCTTTCTTTCTGCCGCCGTCGCCCCCTGCCCCTCCCGGCCGCTCACCGCGGGCGCCTGCCCTCGCCCAGCCCCTTCCCCGCCCGCCCCGTCGTGACCACCTGCTGCTGCCGGGCCTCGTCCCCCACCCCCACACGCCTCCGGGGGCTGGGGCTGGGGCTGGCGGTGGGGGTGCGAGTGGGGGTGGGGTGGGCACACCCGCCTTCAGCCGGCCGGCCCCGCCCAGAGGCAGGGCCAACCTGCGCGCGGGCCGGCGGTGTCCCCCACCCCGCAGGCAGGCCTTGGGCTCCCTCCGCAGCCCGGGAGCCCCTAAGCCGTGCGCTCCACTCGCCCCCACCCGCCGGACAGCGCAGGCCCTGGGCGCCCCCCAACACCCCGCGCACGCCCCCATCCCCGGAGCCCGGGCCGCGCTCCCTTCCTTGCCACGGTAGGGAGGTAGCGAAGGCCCGGGCCCACAGGAGGGGCCCACCGTCCCTGGGCCCCGGGGGTGGGGGGGCGCGCCCCGTGGTCCGCGCTCGGTGTGCGTGCCCTCGCCCCTCGAGCCCCGCCCCCCACCCGGGACCGGGAGCGGGCCGACCGACCGCGCCGGGCGGACGTCCGACGCTGCTCTCCCGCAACAGCCAGGCGCGCCCCAGCGAGTGCCGGGGCGCCCGTGCCGAAGACACACAGAGCCGGAAGAAACGGGCCAGCGCGCGCTCACACCCATCTCCCGGGCGCCTGGTTCCCCGGGCAGGCAGGGGTGCCCGCCCAACGCGGCGCCTCGCAGCGTGGCTGCAGGTCCTCGGGGGCTGCACGGGTGACTGCGGGCCCCAGGGCCCGGCCGCCTTGCCCGAAAGCAGCCCGAGCGTGACCACGGCCTCGTGGGGAAGCTGCCCCTCCAGGGGAGCCTCGCGGTGCCTGTCGGGTGGGTGTGCGTGTGCGTGTGCGTGTGCGCGCGCGCGCGCGCGCCACTGTGAGGAAGTGCGAGCGTGTGCACGCGTGCGTTCGACGGCGTGTGCACGCGTGCGTTCGACGGCGTGTGCGCCGCCTGGCTGCTCGTCCCCGTGTCCGCCTAGGTGTGTGCCTGTGTCTTGAATCCTCGTGTCCGTGTGTCTCTCCTCTCCCTCACTCCGGTTCGCTCGGGCTCCCTGCGGGTGGCACGGAGAAGATGGCAGAAGGAAGAAGGGCGGCGGGTGGCCTGTGGTGGCGCCGGGGGGCCCCGGCTGGAGCCGGGCCAGTAGGGGCCTGGTGGGCAGCGGCGCAGCGCGGGCGGGCCGGCGCGAGAGCGGCCCGGGCACGGGGCCGGTGGGGTTGGGGGGGCACCGGCAGAGGCTCGGGGCGTGGAGGCAGGCGGGGACGCGCAGGCTCTTGGGGCGCGCAGGGCCGGCCTCTGGCGTCTACGGCCATACCACCCTGAACGCGCCCGATCTCGTCTGATCTCGGAAGCTAAGCAGGGTCGGGCCTGGTTAGTACTTGGATGGGAGACCGCCTGGGAATACCGGGTGCTGTAGGCTCTTTTTCCTCTCTGCCTCCCCGCTTTCTTTCTGCCGCCGTCGCCCCCTGCCCCTCCCGGCCGCTCACCGCGGGCGCCTGCCCTCGCCCAGCCCCTTCCCCGCCCGCCCCGTCGTGACCACCTGCTGCTGCCGGGCCTCGTCCCCCACCCCCACACGCCTCCGGGGGCTGGGGCTGGGGCTGGCGGTGGGGGTGCGAGTGGGGGTGGGGTGGGCACACCCGCCTTCAGCCGGCCGGCCCCGCCCAGAGGCAGGGCCAACCTGCGCGCGGGCCGGCGGTGTCCCCCACCCCGCAGGCAGGCCTTGGGCTCCCTCCGCAGCCCGGGAGCCCCTAAGCCGTGCGCTCCACTCGCCCCCACCCGCCGGACAGCGCAGGCCCTGGGCGCCCCCCAACACCCCGCGCACGCCCCCATCCCCGGAGCCCGGGCCGCGCTCCCTTCCTTGCCACGGTAGGGAGGTAGCGAAGGCCCGGGCCCACAGGAGGGGCCCACCGTCCCTGGGCCCCGGGGGTGGGGGGGCGCGCCCCGTGGTCCGCGCTCGGTGTGCGTGCCCTCGCCCCTCGAGCCCCGCCCCCCACCCGGGACCGGGAGCGGGCCGACCGACCGCGCCGGGCGGACGTCCGACGCTGCTCTCCCGCAACAGCCAGGCGCGCCCCAGCGAGTGCCGGGGCGCCCGTGCCGAAGACACACAGAGCCGGAAGAAACGGGCCAGCGCGCGCTCACACCCATCTCCCGGGCGCCTGGTTCCCCGGGCAGGCAGGGGTGCCCGCCCAACGCGGCGCCTCGCAGCGTGGCTGCAGGTCCTCGGGGGCTGCACGGGTGACTGCGGGCCCCAGGGCCCGGCCGCCTTGCCCGAAAGCAGCCCGAGCGTGACCACGGCCTCGTGGGGAAGCTGCCCCTCCAGGGGAGCCTCGCGGTGCCTGTCGGGTGGGTGTGCGTGTGCGTGTGCGTGTGCGCGCGCGCGCGCGCGCCACTGTGAGGAAGTGCGAGCGTGTGCACGCGTGCGTTCGACGGCGTGTGCACGCGTGCGTTCGACGGCGTGTGCGCCGCCTGGCTGCTCGTCCCCGTGTCCGCCTAGGTGTGTGCCTGTGTCTTGAATCCTCGTGTCCGTGTGTCTCTCCTCTCCCTCACTCCGGTTCGCTCGGGCTCCCTGCGGGTGGCACGGAGAAGATGGCAGAAGGAAGAAGGGCGGCGGGTGGCCTGTGGTGGCGCCGGGGGGCCCCGGCTGGAGCCGGGCCAGTAGGGGCCTGGTGGGCAGCGGCGCAGCGCGGGCGGGCCGGCGCGAGAGCGGCCCGGGCACGGGGCCGGTGGGGTTGGGGGGGCACCGGCAGAGGCTCGGGGCGTGGAGGCAGGCGGGGACGCGCAGGCTCTTGGGGCGCGCAGGGCCGGCCTCTGGCGTCTACGGCCATACCACCCTGAACGCGCCCGATCTCGTCTGATCTCGGAAGCTAAGCAGGGTCGGGCCTGGTTAGTACTTGGATGGGAGACCGCCTGGGAATACCGGGTGCTGTAGGCTCTTTTTCCTCTCTGCCTCCCCGCTTTCTTTCTGCCGCCGTCGCCCCCTGCCCCTCCCGGCCGCTCACCGCGGGCGCCTGCCCTCGCCCAGCCCCTTCCCCGCCCGCCCCGTCGTGACCACCTGCTGCTGCCGGGCCTCGTCCCCCACCCCCACACGCCTCCGGGGGCTGGGGCTGGGGCTGGCGGTGGGGGTGCGAGTGGGGGTGGGGTGGGCACACCCGCCTTCAGCCGGCCGGCCCCGCCCAGAGGCAGGGCCAACCTGCGCGCGGGCCGGCGGTGTCCCCCACCCCGCAGGCAGGCCTTGGGCTCCCTCCGCAGCCCGGGAGCCCCTAAGCCGTGCGCTCCACTCGCCCCCACCCGCCGGACAGCGCAGGCCCTGGGCGCCCCCCAACACCCCGCGCACGCCCCCATCCCCGGAGCCCGGGCCGCGCTCCCTTCCTTGCCACGGTAGGGAGGTAGCGAAGGCCCGGGCCCACAGGAGGGGCCCACCGTCCCTGGGCCCCGGGGGTGGGGGGGCGCGCCCCGTGGTCCGCGCTCGGTGTGCGTGCCCTCGCCCCTCGAGCCCCGCCCCCCACCCGGGACCGGGAGCGGGCCGACCGACCGCGCCGGGCGGACGTCCGACGCTGCTCTCCCGCAACAGCCAGGCGCGCCCCAGCGAGTGCCGGGGCGCCCGTGCCGAAGACACACAGAGCCGGAAGAAACGGGCCAGCGCGCGCTCACACCCATCTCCCGGGCGCCTGGTTCCCCGGGCAGGCAGGGGTGCCCGCCCAACGCGGCGCCTCGCAGCGTGGCTGCAGGTCCTCGGGGGCTGCACGGGTGACTGCGGGCCCCAGGGCCCGGCCGCCTTGCCCGAAAGCAGCCCGAGCGTGACCACGGCCTCGTGGGGAAGCTGCCCCTCCAGGGGAGCCTCGCGGTGCCTGTCGGGTGGGTGTGCGTGTGCGTGTGCGTGTGCGCGCGCGCGCGCGCGCCACTGTGAGGAAGTGCGAGCGTGTGCACGCGTGCGTTCGACGGCGTGTGCACGCGTGCGTTCGACGGCGTGTGCGCCGCCTGGCTGCTCGTCCCCGTGTCCGCCTAGGTGTGTGCCTGTGTCTTGAATCCTCGTGTCCGTGTGTCTCTCCTCTCCCTCACTCCGGTTCGCTCGGGCTCCCTGCGGGTGGCACGGAGAAGATGGCAGAAGGAAGAAGGGCGGCGGGTGGCCTGTGGTGGCGCCGGGGGGCCCCGGCTGGAGCCGGGCCAGTAGGGGCCTGGTGGGCAGCGGCGCAGCGCGGGCGGGCCGGCGCGAGAGCGGCCCGGGCACGGGGCCGGTGGGGTTGGGGGGGCACCGGCAGAGGCTCGGGGCGTGGAGGCAGGCGGGGACGCGCAGGCTCTTGGGGCGCGCAGGGCCGGCCTCTGGCGTCTACGGCCATACCACCCTGAACGCGCCCGATCTCGTCTGATCTCGGAAGCTAAGCAGGGTCGGGCCTGGTTAGTACTTGGATGGGAGACCGCCTGGGAATACCGGGTGCTGTAGGCTCTTTTTCCTCTCTGCCTCCCCGCTTTCTTTCTGCCGCCGTCGCCCCCTGCCCCTCCCGGCCGCTCACCGCGGGCGCCTGCCCTCGCCCAGCCCCTTCCCCGCCCGCCCCGTCGTGACCACCTGCTGCTGCCGGGCCTCGTCCCCCACCCCCACACGCCTCCGGGGGCTGGGGCTGGGGCTGGCGGTGGGGGTGCGAGTGGGGGTGGGGTGGGCACACCCGCCTTCAGCCGGCCGGCCCCGCCCAGAGGCAGGGCCAACCTGCGCGCGGGCCGGCGGTGTCCCCCACCCCGCAGGCAGGCCTTGGGCTCCCTCCGCAGCCCGGGAGCCCCTAAGCCGTGCGCTCCACTCGCCCCCACCCGCCGGACAGCGCAGGCCCTGGGCGCCCCCCAACACCCCGCGCACGCCCCCATCCCCGGAGCCCGGGCCGCGCTCCCTTCCTTGCCACGGTAGGGAGGTAGCGAAGGCCCGGGCCCACAGGAGGGGCCCACCGTCCCTGGGCCCCGGGGGTGGGGGGGCGCGCCCCGTGGTCCGCGCTCGGTGTGCGTGCCCTCGCCCCTCGAGCCCCGCCCCCCACCCGGGACCGGGAGCGGGCCGACCGACCGCGCCGGGCGGACGTCCGACGCTGCTCTCCCGCAACAGCCAGGCGCGCCCCAGCGAGTGCCGGGGCGCCCGTGCCGAAGACACACAGAGCCGGAAGAAACGGGCCAGCGCGCGCTCACACCCATCTCCCGGGCGCCTGGTTCCCCGGGCAGGCAGGGGTGCCCGCCCAACGCGGCGCCTCGCAGCGTGGCTGCAGGTCCTCGGGGGCTGCACGGGTGACTGCGGGCCCCAGGGCCCGGCCGCCTTGCCCGAAAGCAGCCCGAGCGTGACCACGGCCTCGTGGGGAAGCTGCCCCTCCAGGGGAGCCTCGCGGTGCCTGTCGGGTGGGTGTGCGTGTGCGTGTGCGTGTGCGCGCGCGCGCGCGCGCCACTGTGAGGAAGTGCGAGCGTGTGCACGCGTGCGTTCGACGGCGTGTGCACGCGTGCGTTCGACGGCGTGTGCGCCGCCTGGCTGCTCGTCCCCGTGTCCGCCTAGGTGTGTGCCTGTGTCTTGAATCCTCGTGTCCGTGTGTCTCTCCTCTCCCTCACTCCGGTTCGCTCGGGCTCCCTGCGGGTGGCACGGAGAAGATGGCAGAAGGAAGAAGGGCGGCGGGTGGCCTGTGGTGGCGCCGGGGGGCCCCGGCTGGAGCCGGGCCAGTAGGGGCCTGGTGGGCAGCGGCGCAGCGCGGGCGGGCCGGCGCGAGAGCGGCCCGGGCACGGGGCCGGTGGGGTTGGGGGGGCACCGGCAGAGGCTCGGGGCGTGGAGGCAGGCGGGGACGCGCAGGCTCTTGGGGCGCGCAGGGCCGGCCTCTGGCGTCTACGGCCATACCACCCTGAACGCGCCCGATCTCGTCTGATCTCGGAAGCTAAGCAGGGTCGGGCCTGGTTAGTACTTGGATGGGAGACCGCCTGGGAATACCGGGTGCTGTAGGCTCTTTTTCCTCTCTGCCTCCCCGCTTTCTTTCTGCCGCCGTCGCCCCCTGCCCCTCCCGGCCGCTCACCGCGGGCGCCTGCCCTCGCCCAGCCCCTTCCCCGCCCGCCCCGTCGTGACCACCTGCTGCTGCCGGGCCTCGTCCCCCACCCCCACACGCCTCCGGGGGCTGGGGCTGGGGCTGGCGGTGGGGGTGCGAGTGGGGGTGGGGTGGGCACACCCGCCTTCAGCCGGCCGGCCCCGCCCAGAGGCAGGGCCAACCTGCGCGCGGGCCGGCGGTGTCCCCCACCCCGCAGGCAGGCCTTGGGCTCCCTCCGCAGCCCGGGAGCCCCTAAGCCGTGCGCTCCACTCGCCCCCACCCGCCGGACAGCGCAGGCCCTGGGCGCCCCCCAACACCCCGCGCACGCCCCCATCCCCGGAGCCCGGGCCGCGCTCCCTTCCTTGCCACGGTAGGGAGGTAGCGAAGGCCCGGGCCCACAGGAGGGGCCCACCGTCCCTGGGCCCCGGGGGTGGGGGGGCGCGCCCCGTGGTCCGCGCTCGGTGTGCGTGCCCTCGCCCCTCGAGCCCCGCCCCCCACCCGGGACCGGGAGCGGGCCGACCGACCGCGCCGGGCGGACGTCCGACGCTGCTCTCCCGCAACAGCCAGGCGCGCCCCAGCGAGTGCCGGGGCGCCCGTGCCGAAGACACACAGAGCCGGAAGAAACGGGCCAGCGCGCGCTCACACCCATCTCCCGGGCGCCTGGTTCCCCGGGCAGGCAGGGGTGCCCGCCCAACGCGGCGCCTCGCAGCGTGGCTGCAGGTCCTCGGGGGCTGCACGGGTGACTGCGGGCCCCAGGGCCCGGCCGCCTTGCCCGAAAGCAGCCCGAGCGTGACCACGGCCTCGTGGGGAAGCTGCCCCTCCAGGGGAGCCTCGCGGTGCCTGTCGGGTGGGTGTGCGTGTGCGTGTGCGTGTGCGCGCGCGCGCGCGCGCCACTGTGAGGAAGTGCGAGCGTGTGCACGCGTGCGTTCGACGGCGTGTGCACGCGTGCGTTCGACGGCGTGTGCGCCGCCTGGCTGCTCGTCCCCGTGTCCGCCTAGGTGTGTGCCTGTGTCTTGAATCCTCGTGTCCGTGTGTCTCTCCTCTCCCTCACTCCGGTTCGCTCGGGCTCCCTGCGGGTGGCACGGAGAAGATGGCAGAAGGAAGAAGGGCGGCGGGTGGCCTGTGGTGGCGCCGGGGGGCCCCGGCTGGAGCCGGGCCAGTAGGGGCCTGGTGGGCAGCGGCGCAGCGCGGGCGGGCCGGCGCGAGAGCGGCCCGGGCACGGGGCCGGTGGGGTTGGGGGGGCACCGGCAGAGGCTCGGGG
>NW_026645180.1:0-21195 GCF_030020395.1 Manis pentadactyla
CTCCAAAAAAGAAATACAGATGGCCAACAGACACATGAAAAGATGCTCCACATCGCTAATTATCAGAGAAATGCAAATTAAAACTACAATGAGGTATCACCTCACACCAGTAAGGATGGCTGCCATCCAAAAGACAAACAACAACAAATGTTGGCGAGGCTGTGGAGAAAGGGGAACCCTCCTACACTGCTGCTGGGAATGTAAGTTAGTTCAACCATTGTGGAAAGCAGTATGGAGGTACATCAAAATGCTCAAAACAGACTTACCATTTGACCCAGGAATTTCACTCCTAGGAATTTACCCTAAGAATGCAGCAATCAAGTATGAGAAAGATCAGTGCACCCCTATGTTTATCACAGCACTATTTACAGTAGCCAAGAATTGGAAGCAACCTGAATGTCCATCGATAGATGAATGGATAAAGAAGATGTGGTACATATACACAATGGAATACTACTCAGCCATAAGAAAAGGGAAAATCCAACCATTTGCAGCAACATGGATGGAGCTGGAGGGTATTATGCTCAGTGAAACAAGCCAAGTGGAGAAAGAGAAATACCAAATGATTTCACTTATCTGTGGAATATAAGAACAAAGGAAAAACTGAAGGAACAAAACAGCAGCAGAATCACAGAACTCAAGAATGGACTAACAGGTACCAAAGGGAAAGGGACTGGGGAGGAGGGGTGGGTAGGGAGGGATAAGGGGGGGGGGGGAGGAGTAGGGGGGTATTAAGATTAGCATGCATGGGGGGGGGGGTAGGAGAAAAGGGAGGGCTGTACAGCACAGAGAAGGCAAGTAGTGATTCTACAACATTTTGCTCTGCTGATGGACAGTGACTGTAAAGGGGTTTATAGGGGAGACCTGGTATAGGGGAGAGCCTAGTAAACATAATATTCGTCATGTAAGTGTAGATTAGTGATACCAAAAACAAAACAAAAAAACAAAAAAAAAAGGGCAGTTCCTGTGTGGTAACCGCCAATGAGTTCTACACAAGGGTATAAAGGGCATATAAAAGTGTAGGCAAAGGGTCTGTTTGTGTTTATACAGAGGATCAAAGCCTAATTGGGCTACCCCGAAAATGAACTAAGATACGATATGAAAAAGAACTTCCAACATCAGCACTCTCTGGAAGACTCATGCCAAAAGATGATCATCAAAAAACCCCAACAAAGATCCACGCACTGCTACAGCTGTAGATGCACTCATCCCACCAGTTCCTGGACTTGCCATGGGAATGAAGGAGACATCTAAGCTGGCCTGTGCATACGGTAAAACAACAAATTTGACTGGATCTATACTGTTGGAACTCAACCAAGAATTAGAAGTGCAAATTGTAGCGCTCCAAAATCTTACAACTACAGACTATTTACTGTTAAAAGAACATAAGGGATGTGAACATTCCCCAGGAATGGATTGTTTTAATTTGTCTGATTTCTCTCAAGACTGTTCAAGTTCAGTTGGACAATATCCACCACATCATAGATAAGTCTTCACAAATGCCTAAGGTGCCTAACTGGTTTTCTCGGTTTCACTGGAGATGGCTGGTAATTACAGATACGCTTTGGTTATGTAACTATACTCCTATTATGTTAATGTGTGTGCGCAATTTAAGTAGTAGCTTAAAACCTATACATGCTGAAGTTACTCTACAAGAAGATATGTCAAAGAAATAATCAATCTTCCCATGTTTTCTTCCGCCTGCTACTTCTATAGCTTTTCTTCTTCCTTCCTAATTACAACCCTTAAATAGAATTCGTGCCTCATATCAAATTTACCGAGTATCATAATTCTTCCAAGTGGTAAAGATACCTCAAGACAGATGCTGGGCATAGAAGCTACAGGGCATAACCATGCAAAGAAATAGAAAGCTAACCATTTCAAACAATAAGGCTTCTCTCTCACTTACCAACTCTACATTTCCCTGTATGGCCCCGGAAGATGACTGGTTAGCCAGAGACGGGTAAGATTCCTCAAGGGAGGAACAACCTAAGACAGGCACAGTCGCAGGGGGGTCATCAGGTGAGAAATTGGGGATCAACAGAGGTGAGGCTTAGAACCTCACCCCACCGTTCTGAGAGAAATCTTCTGCATACGTGGATGTTTTATTGCCCTGGTCTAGCTTGGATTAACACATAGTCTACAGGCACACACCTGATCATCTACATTTGCCCTCTTACAACACTAAACTATGTTTTCTACCTTTATTTTGTATCTACCTTCCACTTCAGCATTTTACTAAAAATAATAATAATAAAGAGAGAAATGTGGTATCCACATATAAATCAAGTATAAAAACCAAATGAGTATTCATATTTGAACTGACTGTTTATAGTTCATAATGCATGAGCAAAACCGAAAGTTTCTGTGATGACTGCCCTTGTACTTATTCTGCACTATGTAACTTATTCACTATGTAAGAATTTGTTCTCCATGTAAGAACTTGTTTGTTATGCCTCAGAAGATTGGAGACTGACGAAAATTAGGCTTGGGGTGGATTAATGATGGTGCATTGAGCATTGACTCCCCTATACAGAATTTTATTGTCCTTAACAACCATTTGATCAATAAATATGAGAGATGCCCTCACAGAAAAAAAAAAAAAAAAAAAAAAAAAGGACAAGACTTCCAATGGTAAAATAAATAAGTAACCGGGATGTAATGGATAGCGTAAGGAATATAGTCAAGATATTGTAACAGCTTGGTAGGGCGATAGCGGGAACCTAGAATTATGTATATAAATGTTTTATCACTGTGTTGTACACTTGAAACTAACGTAATGTAATACTGTGCGTCAACTACCCTTCAATAAAAAATAATAAACTAAAAAAATAAATAAAATAAAAATAAAAATAAAAAGTAGAGTTTAAAAAAAAAAAAAACAAAACAAAACGAAAAGGATGAACAGTCGGGATCGGGAATGGACAGGCTGACTGCTGAGAGGAGGCGAGGTCGCCCCGCAAGCTTCCAGCTTGGCTGACGGGCAGGAACGGCGACGCCATCGAGACCGAGAGTCTAAAGGAGAAGCATTTTTAAAATAAAAAGTGTTTCCCAGTTTATACTCTGCTGTGTTATTCACGTACGAGACACAGGCCCCCAAAACTAGATCAGAGAGAGAAAATCTGGGCAGCCAGGCCCAGTCAGAATGCGGGATGTGGCTATGCTGAGACCCGGTGGTCCCCGACCTACGCTTTCTGTGAGAAGCAAAGAAAGAACCTGCCCGCTAGCTAGGACGGCAAGTCATGGGGTCTGCGCCCTCCTCAGAAGTCAGCCGCCTGGCTGGCCATGGCCGAGAAGGCATGCCTGGCTCCCGGTGTCCCAGAGAAGCTGGGAACGCCCGGGAAAGGGCGGGCCGTGCCCCGGGCAGCCTCTGGGTGGCTCCGCGCCGGGCCGTGAGCAGGCCCTGGCCTCCGGGAGCGCGGGGGGGCGGGCGGGGGGGTGGGGGTGGGGGGCAAGGCACTTGCCGCCCGCCGCACCCCGGGTGCCGAGAACATGCAGAGCCGGCACCCGGGCGGGCTGAGCTCCGACAGACGCGGGCACTGCAGCCCTCGACGGTCCGCACGGTGGCCTCGTCGGTCCGAACACCCGCACGGCCCTCAGCGGGCAGTCCCGGGGGCTAGGGATTCTACTGGGGTTGGCCTTGGGGCCGCGCCGTGGCCTTGGCCCAGGGTCTCCTCTGGGCGGGGCCGGTGTGCTTAAGGCAGTGGGGGGGGGGGGGGGGGGCTTGGTGATGCGGCCCCTGGGTGACGTCACAGCGGCCCAGGCCGCTTTGTGATGCGTCCCCTGGCTGACATACATACCAGGCTCGCCCTAGCTGGGCAGCTCAGTGCGTGCTTGGCCTGAGAAGGAGTTAGTGGCAAAGGAGACCCTCTCCCTAGCTTCAGACCCTTTCCTCGGATCGTTTGGCGCACACCACAACCCATTTTCCCGTGTGGACAGTTTCCTCCTTCCTAAGGTTCGTGCCCCACCCCGCCCGCCGCCTCCCCAGCCCCACCTTCTTCGCCCGCCGGTCCTTCCCGTCCCCGGGACGCTGGCCCCTACCCCTCCTGCCAGGGAGCACCCTGCACCTGCCCGCTGCCCTGGTCACAGGCTGTTCCACCGGGATCCTGTGCCCTTAGCGGCTGGCTTTTCCCACTTTTCCCAACAGAGTTCCCACTTCCACGGGGAGCAGTCCTGGGCCTCTGGACCATCCTAGGCTCCCAGCAGACGGCTGGAGAGAGACCACCCAGACGAGCTCCTCCTCTGCAGGGCACACGGGCACCACTAATAGCCCGCCTCGAGGTGTCCTGCCTCTGTGAAACCGCCATCCAGAGTCAGCCAACAGACAAGGCCATGGGCAGCGCCACCGCCGGCCTCCTGCGCGCCTCAGACAACCACCGCGCGGGCGGTCGTCGTCTGGTCTCCCCTGGCCCCATACGATGCCGTGGGAGGCACAGACGACGGCCTCGGCCCTACCCGCAAGGCGGACGACGACCCGATGGGCACGCCACCGCCTTCGGGAAAGGCACCCGCAACTGCCCCCTGGCCACGGACAAGTCCGTGGGCTGCACAGGCGCCAGCCTGAAGGCTGATGCTCAGGACGACGAGCCCATGGACACGACACCACCCTCCATGGCCGTCATCTTCCGGTCGCCCCCGGCCGCACACGGGGCCGTGGGCAGCTCCACCTTCGGCCCGAGGGGCGGCGATGACGACCGGGACGAGCCCATGGACACGACGCCACCCTCCATGGCCGTCATCTTCCGGTCGCCCCCGGCCGCACACGGGGCCGTGGGCAGCTCCACCTTCGGCCCGAGGGGCGGCGATGACGACCGGGACGAGCCCATGGACACGACGCCACCCTCCATGGCCGTCATCTTCCGGTCGCCCCCGGCCGCACACGGGGCCGTGGGCGGCTCCACCTTCGGCCCGAAGGGCGGCGATGACGACCGGGACGAGCCCATGGACACGACGCCACCCTCCATGGCCGTCATCTTCCGGTCGCCCCCGGCCCCGCACGGGGCCGTGGGCGGCTCCACCTTCGGCCCGAGGGCCGGCGATGACGCCCGGGACGAGCCCATGGACACGACGCCACCCTCCATGGCCGTCATCTTCCGGTCGCCCCCGGCCGCGCACGGGGCCGTGGGCGGCTCCACCTTCGGCCCGAGGGCCGGCGATGACGCCGGGGACGAGCCCATGGACACGACGCCACCCTCCATGGCCGTCATCTTCCGGTCGCCCCCGGCCCCGCACGGGGCCGTGGGCAGCACCACCGCCGGCCTCCTGTGTGCCTCCGACAACCACCGCGCGGGCGGTCGTCGTCTGGTCTCCCCTGGCCCCATACGATGCCGTGGGAGGCACAGACGACGGCCTCGGCCCTACCCGTAAGTCAGCCTCGGACCCGATGGGCACGCCGCCGCCCTCGGGAAAGGCACCTACAACTGCCCCCCCGGCCCCAGGCAAGGCCCAGGGCAGCACAAGCGCCCGCCCGAAGGCTGACGCTGACGCTCAAGACGAGCCGATGGGACACGACACCCCCCTCGATGGCCGTCATCTTCCGGCCCCCCCCCCCCCCAGCCCCACACGAGGCCGTGGGCAGCGGCACCGCCGGCCTCCCCTGGCCCCACACGATGCCGTGGGAGGCACAGACGACGGCCTCGGACCGGTACCCGCAAGTCGGACTAGGACCCGATGGGCACGCCACCGCCATCGGGAAAGGCACCTACTCGTCCCCCCGGGCCCCAGACGACGCAGTGGGCAGCACAGGCGCCGGCCCGAAGGCTCACTCTGACTCTCAAGGCGAGCCAATGGACACGACGCCACCGTCGCTCGCCGTCATCTTCCGGTCCCCACCGGGCCCCACACCGGGCCGTGGGCATCACCACCGCCGGCCTCCTGCGCACCTCAGACACCCACCGCGCGGGCGGTCCTCGTCCGGTCTCCCCTGGACCCACACGATGCCGTGGGAGGCACAGACGACGGCCTCGGCCCTACCCCCAAGTCGGACGATGACCCGATGGGCCCGCCACCACCCTCGGGAAAGGCACCTACAACTGATCCCCGGCCCCAGACAAGGCCATGGGCAGGACAAGCGCCGGCCTTAAGGCCGACGCTGACGCTCAAGACGAACCAGTGGACACGACGCCACCCTGGCTGGCCGTGATCTTGCGGTCTCCCCCGGCGCCACACGAGGCCGTGGGCAGCACCACCGCCGGCCCGAAGGCCGACGATGACGCTCGGGTCGAGCCGATGGACACGACGCCACCCTCGGTGGCCGTCATCTTCCGGTCCCCACCGGCCTCGCACGAGGCCGTGGGCGGCGCCACCGCCGGCCTCCTGCGCACCTCAGACACCCACCGCGCGGGCGGTCATCCTCCGGTCAGCCCTGGACCCACACGATGCCGTGGGAGGCACAGCCGACGGCCTCGGCCCTACCCCTAACTCGGCCTCCGACCCGGTGGACACGCCACAGCCCTTGCCAACGGCACCTACAGGCCTCCCCCGGCTCCAGACAAGGCCTATGTCCTCCTATCCATTTAACAAAATCTTTCCCACAGTATGTGCGTATATTATATATTCACACTAAACCCTGCTCTTGCTAGTATGCCTCTGCTCTGTCTACTCTTTGACTCGGCGACAGAGGAAGAACACACATACATGAGTGATAGTGTTCTGAGCCACACTCAACTACGCAACGTGTTCCGTGCCCCAGCGACTGGGATGTGGAAGTAGCCGCGTCTTATGACTGTGCGTGCTCACCGCGAGGTCTGCGTGCTGAGCGTTTAATGGATGACAACCCAGGGGGAGGCAAGTCCAGAGGAAGGAGACCGGGTTGGCTTATGTGGCCCCTTCCCTCTCCTCTCCCACTGCTCTGAGCTCACTGGGGGCTAGGGAATCCCTGCTGTGACACAGGCAACCTCTCTCATCATTTTGGTTTTTAAACATGTTTAATTCTGTATGTGTGTGCCTTGTGTAACTTAAGACTTTGGCCGATCATCCTCACACACTCCCACTTCCCCACGAGAGAACGGATTTGGCATCCAGGTCCTCGAGGCTGGAGGAACGACAGAAGGAAGTGCTTCTGCCTGCTGTGTGATTATTGAAAATGTAAGCTTACTTAGAATTTACCAAGTAGCTTAGTAATATCAGAAAAGGTCCTCTTTAATGACCGCCTGGCCTGACTCTAACCTAAACTGCTAACATGTCAAGCCACGCTGAGTTACAACTGTGCCCACTTCTCGCTGACCCTAGAGTCTGCAGGGTCTCCACCAGACTCAATACACGCAGAATTCCTAACCTGTGGAGACCACGTTCTAGTTGGAGGGGAGGAAAGAGACAACGAACATCTGTAAGTTTTCCGGTAGCTTAGCCGGTAACAAACACTATGAAGAATGAAAAGCAGGATGTGGAGGACTGAGATTGTAGGCAGAGAGAAGCAGGGCTTTCAAAATAAACAGTGGACAGGGTAAGCCTCACCAGGGAGGTGGGACTTGAACAGTCTAGAAGGAGGTGACAGAACCAGGTATCTGAGGGAAAAGCATTCCATACAATGGGATAAATTACTGAAAAAGCCAAGAGGAGGGATGCTTGTGGTCTTCAGGGAGCAGTCAGTCAACAAATGCGGCTAGAATACCGTCAGCAAGGAGGGCAAAGAGGACCGGGGACAGAGATATGGGTTGGAGTCCCCGCACCACCATCGACTAGTTTTGTAGTCACACGCTGTTGACTCGATGTGCAAATGTCTCGGTGAACCCAGTGCTGTCTGTCTCTAGGGCCTAGTTACCTTGCAGGCTTTTGGAAACATAAGTAGGGAAGTGACATATAAGCCATCTTGTGAACTGTTCTGTACATAAAGATAGATGGGTAGACAAAAACATGATGATAGATAGATAGGACAGATAGACAGATAGATAGATGATAGATTAGATAGGATAGATGACAGGTATAGATAGATTGAATATATGATTGATAGATAGATAGACAGATAGATAGACAGATAGATAGACAGACAGACAGACAGACAGACAGACAGACAGACAGACAGATAGATAGCCAGCCATGTTAGATAGCCGTGTTGTTAACTGTTTGTAAGGCTGGGGGCACTGATGGGAGGAGCGAGCACGTCGGACACTGATGATGTGCCAATGTCTCCGGCTGCTGCCCCCTCCCACATGGGACACTGATGATGGGCCGAAGTTCTTGGCTGTTGCCCCCTCCCAACCTGAAAAATATGCCTTGGGCTAGCCAATCCTCGTGCTGCTGTAAATCTAAGCTCTGCCTCCCCCTACCTTCTTGAAAATCTCGCTGCCTGCCTGTCTACTTAAGTGTGAATTCCCCAGCCTCCATTTCTATAGACCGGGGAAATCTCGCCCGGGTATTTGCGTTCAAATAAACTACCGGGCCCTTTGTTGCCTCCCTTCACCTGCTTATTTCAGCTAGAATTTATCTTACACTGTTCTGTACATAAGGATAGATGGGTAGACAAAAAGATGACAACAGGTAGGTGACAGATAGGTGACAGATGATAGATTAGAAATAGATACATTAGATAGATGATAGATATTCATAGGTTAGACGAATAGATTGACAGAGATGACAGATAGATAAGACATATATAGATGACGGATGACAGACTAGATAGGATAGATGATATAGGTAGGTTACGTTAGAAAGACAGATGATAAGATATTGATAGATTAGATAGAGAATAGATAGATGATAGATAGATACAGAGTTATGAACTGAATTTTTGGGCCCTCACCTCACCATCTTCTGCTCCTCCTAACCCCCCGCCGCCGCCACCACACACACACACACACACACACACACACACACACACACACACACACACACAAGTTCATATTTGAATTGAGTCAGGGTTGAAGCCCTAACCCCCACTGTCATGGTATTGGGAGGTGGGGCCTTTGGAGGTAATTTGGTTCGGAAGCTATCATGAGGGTGTGGGTGGAGCTGCCATTATGCAATCAGTGCTATTAAGAGGAACAGAGGACAGAGCTTTCTCCCTCGACCCTGTGAGGACACAGCAGGGATGCGGCCGTATGCAAGCCAGAAGAAGGGACCTCACCAGGAACTGAACCTGCCTTGGTCTTGGACTTCTGCTTCCAGAATGGTGAGAAATCAGTGTCTATGGATGAAGCCCCCACTCAATGACACTCTGGTTATCAGCTTGAGTAGACTAACATAGATATGTAGGTAAACAGAGACGCACTTAAGACGATGGATGGAGAGAGCCTACGCATAGATATCTGTGCTTAGGTGTCTGCATAGGTATCTGTGTCCAACCACCTCTGCACTTTGAAGTCCGCTCCCTATGGGGGGCAC
Source organism: Manis pentadactyla (assembly GCF_030020395.1). NCBI lineage: Eukaryota > Metazoa > Chordata > Mammalia > Pholidota > Manidae > Manis > Manis pentadactyla. Next base: position 9,322 of record NW_026645180.1, read on the forward strand.
GCCAGGAGCACAACTTATGCGCGTTTCTTTTTTAAAGTGCGGGCTGCAGTTTCCTATAACTGGGGTCTCCGTTAACTCTCAGCCGTGTGTGTGTGTGTGTGTGTGTGTGTGTGTGTGTGTGTGTGTGTGTGTGTGTGTCTGTCTGTGTGTCTGTGTGTCTGTGTGCGTGCGCGCGCGCGTGTGCGTGTGCGTGTGCGTGTGTGCGTGCGTGTGTGTACGCCACTGCCCCATCGGTCTACAATCACAGGAGATGCAAAAGTAACAAAGGAACGCAGGATAGGGCAAACATCTTGCAAACTATGACCAGAAAGAGTAAAGTTCTCCACTAGCCTCTGGGGATATCTTTGCCAAGTGATTCTATGCAATTTTAGAAAGATCTTGCCGGAAATGTTGCTGGGACCACTCTGAACCATCGAGTTAGTTAAGGTAATAAGCCAGGACAGGAGGGCAGCAAAGAGCACCCACGGTGTGTCTCCTATGTATCAGGCCAAGGTGTACAGGCTTTAATTCTACTACACCACTTCATCTCACCATGGCTGACGTGGGATGACCTTATGCACCACCTTCATCCGTGAGTAAAAAGTTACTTCAGAATCACCTCCCTTAACAGAAAATAAGTAAGTGCGGGGACATAAACATTCCTAGAATTCCTGCCACCATCACCCAACTCTTTATGCTCAGCACCCTTTTCATACGAACGGAAACATAGCTCTCAACGCTACTATTCCATTTCAGAGAGACCTCACTCACATCTAAATGCCTAAATGCACTGAAACTCCACCTCCACCTTGACAGCAGAGGGGAGCAGTTTCCCCACAAGCTAGCTGGCCTGCCACCTCAGCAAGCCCACGGGCCACCGGCCCACAAGAGCCCTGCGTGTCACCAAAAGGCAGTTCCCTTAACCAGTGACTACACGCATGCTCTCTGGAGATGGGCCAGCAAGCAGGGCCGCCGAGGTGACATCGGTGCACAGGCAAAAAGACCTACTACTGGGCATGCACCTGCCTCGGACCCCGCAGGCCAGCCAGGGTGCTCCCTGCGTGGGGCCTCGGATATGCCCCGCAGCTCACGCAGCCGCCACAGCGGGAACGGCCCAGGGGCAGAGCAGCCGGAGAGCCCAGCCCGCCAACCACACCGTCCACACCCAGCAGACTCGTGCCACCTACGCAGGAGAAGTTCCCACCCAAGGCCACTCCTCTCAAGACCCAAACACACAGCTAACTCACATAAACAGACACAAGGAATTGAGACTGAGAAGGACACAGAGGAATCAAACTGCACCTAGTGACAGAACGTTGACAAAAGTGAGACAACAGATACATAGACAGACAGATGATTGATACATAGATTGGGTTGATATACATACATATAGGTGATAGATTAATTAGATAGATACACAGATGAGAGTAGATAGATGATAGATCATAGATAGATAGATAGGTAGATAGATAAAGGGATAGGTAGGTAGGTAGATAGGAGAGCATCATACTAAACAAAGCTATCTCTCGCTCAAGACCATCTACGTGCTCCCTTACAGGAGACTCACTTGAGATCCAAGGACACAGACAGACTAGAAGCCGAAGGGGCGGGGACAGGTACCCTACACAGGTGAAACTGAGAAACAAACAAACAAACAAACAAACAAACAAACAAACAAACAAACAAACAAACAAACAAACGGATTCTGTCTGAGTCCCCAGAGACAGTCACTAGAAAATAGCCCTATCTGGCCACCGTGAATTCTTTTTGTTTGGTTTCAGCAGGGCCCAGCCATAGATTTAGTGGTGCAGCAACGCCCTTCTCATCTTCTCTCACCTCAACAACTGAATTGCGGTAATAATATGCGTCTGGGCCTTTGAAATCAGTGGCTTTTATGATGTTCACGAATGTAAAGAGGCAATAACCAGATACCGAGGGAAGTTTGGATGCTTAACCGAACACGTCACTCCACAGCACACTCTTTGCTCCCAACTGCTCCTGTCTAGAAACTGGTGTTCCTTTTTATTTGTCCCTCCCTCCTATCAGCGGCGATCACGCCGATGTCCCTCAAACATGGTGGTGAGCAAAGCACCAAGTTTACTTTTCTGTCGACAACAGGCCCAGAGGAAGGATACTTGTGGTCTTCAGGGAGCACTTAGTCAGTGAATGTGGCTAAATACAGTCAGCAAGCGAGAAGGAGGTAAAAGAGGACAGAGGACAGAGATACGGGTTCAAGTCCCTGCACCACCATTTCCTGGTTTTGTAGGTGCACGCGGCTGACTCGACCTGCAAGTGTCTCGGTGAAAACCCAGTGCTCTCCCTACGGCCTAGTTACCTTGCAAGATTTTTGGAGGCATAATGTAGGGAAGTGACATAGCCTATGTTGTTGACTGTTCTTGTACATAAGGACAGAAGGGCAGACAAAAAGATGATTGATTCATAGATAGATAGATAGATAGATAGATAGATAGATAGATAGATAGATAGACAGACAGATAGACAGATAGATAGAGAGACAGAGAGATAGAGAGACAGAGAGATGTAGGTACATATCAATTAATAAAAGCTATTGCTCATAAACCAGGAGAGTAATGGTGAAAGCACATAGCGAAACTACAAACAAAAAAGAAGAATGAAAAATCCAGTTTAAAAAGTGCAGCAAGCAGCCATAAGAAGAAAACAAATCCTACCATTTGCAATGATGTGGACGGAGCTAGACGGTATTATGCTCAGTGAAATAAGCCAGGCGGAGAAAGACAAGTACCAAATGATTTCACTCGTGTGTGGAGTATAACAACAAAGAAAAACTGAAGGAGAAAAACAGCAGCAGACTCACAGAACCCGAGAGTGGACTAACAGTTACCAAAGGGAAAGGGACTGGGGAGGGTGGGTGGGGAGGGAGGGATAGGGGCGGGGAGAAAGAAAGGGGGCATCAGGATTAGCATGTAGAATGTGTGGGGCGGGGGGAGCATGGGGAGGGCTGTACAACCCAGAGAAGACAAGTAGTGATTCTACAGCATCTTACTACACGCTGATGGACAGCGACTGTAACGGGGTGTGTCGGGGGGACATGGTGAAGGGGTCTACAGCATCCAAACTACACTGATGGACAGTGACTGTAAGAGGTTTTCGCGGGGGACTTGGTGAAGGGGGGAGCCTGGTAAACATAATGTTCTTCACGTGACGGTAGATGAATGATGACAAAAAGAATTTAAGAAGTGCAATAAGGGCACAGCTCTGAATCATCAGAATAAAAGGACAGGCTTTGAGTGCTCCAAACAAAAGACACAGGGTTAAAAGAAGGGATGAAAGCTCAAGACCACCTACGTGCTCCCTTACAGGGTGGGGACAGGTACCCTACACAAGTGAAACTGAAAAAACAAACAATCAAACAAATGGATTCTGTCTGAGTCCCCAGAGACAGCCACTAGAAAATAGCCCTATCTGGCCACCGTGAATTCTTTTTGTTTGGTTTCAGCAGTGCCCAGCCATAGATTTAGTGGTGCAGCAACGTCCTTCTCATCTTCTCTCACCTCAGTATGCGTCTGGGCCTTTGAAATCAGTGGCTTTTATGATGTTCACGAATGTAAAGAAGTAATAGCCACATAAAGAGGGAAGTTTGGACACTCAAATAAACACGTCAGTCCACAACACACTCTTTGCTCCCAACTGCTCCTGTCTAGAAATTGGGTGTTCCTTTTTGTTTGTCCCTCCCTCCGATCAGCGGCGATCACGCCGTCTTTATACTCATGTGTGGAGTATCACAACAAAGAAAAACTGAAGGAAAAAAACAGCAGCAGACTCACAGAACCCGAGAGTGGACTCACAGTTACCAAAGGGAAAGGGACTGGGCAGGGTGGGTGGGAAGGGAGGGATAAGGGCGGGGAGAAAGAAAGGGGGCATCAGGATTCGCATGTATAACGTGTGGGGCGGGGGGAGCATGGGGAGGGCTGTACAACCCAGAGAAGACAAGTAGTGATTCTACAGCATCTTACTACACGCTGATGGTCAGCGACTGTAACGGGGTGTGTCGGGGGGGACTTGGTGATCATCATGTTCTTCACGTGACTGTAGATGAATGATAACAAAAAAAATTTTTTAAGTGCAATAAGGACACAGCTCTCAATTGTCAGAATAAAAGGACAGGCTCTGAGGGCTCCAATCAAAAGACACAGGGTTAAAAGAAGGGATGAAAACTCAAGACCACCTACGTGCTCCCTTACAGGAGACTCACTTGAGATCCAAGGACGAAGACAAACCAGAAGTTGAGGGGGTGGGGACAGGTACCCTAGACAAGTGAAACTGAAAAGAAAAAAAAAAAAGAAGAAGAAAAAAGATGTGCTGCTGGGATTAAAGACGGCGGCTCACGTGAGAGGGGAGGCGGAAACCTCCTCCCAAAACCAAAACCACATACATACGTACTATATGGAAATAGAACAACTACACCAAATCCTGGAAGAGCAGCAGGGAAGAACGCTGCTGCGGCAGGCTGTCACCTCGAGGAGACGTGTGACGTACAGCCCCGGAGATGTGCTCTGGGAGCACGAACCTACCGTCCACGTGCTGCGCTCTGGAGGATCGGTGGGCTTGGAAAGCAGAGACAGGCGGAAGACTTCGAGAGACTTGAGATTCCAGCCACTTGTGGGACAACACAGGGATCCACATCCGGCCGCTGTGGGACAAAAGAAAGGCGGACAGTCTGAGAGACTTCCTGACAGCGAGAGAACTGCTAAAGGGGCAAGGCTTCCGCAGGGCTTGCCGCTCAGGAGAAAGGACAGGTGCGCCAAACTGCCCGGGTGCACTCTGCCCGGCAGGCGGGGGAGCTTTCAGGAGCTCCGGGCGCTCCATCCCCCTGGCTGGCCTCGCAGCTCCGAGGCCCCTTACCGTGCTGTGACTGGTACACGGCCTGCCTCCCCGCCGGCACCGGCCTGCAAAACGGCCGCCCCCACCTACGGCAGCTTCTCCCCGCGTGCTCCGCAAACTGGCCCCGGCAGTGGAGACGGGCACTGCGGTCGGGAAGCAGGAAAGACCTCTTTCCTCCCGGCGGGGGTGGGCACCGGCACCTCTCCCCTGGGACCCCTGCCACCCCACCCCCCACCCACCCCAAGGGCTGAGCATCTCCAGAGAGTAAAGCTTCTGGGAGCTAGAGGGCGCCACCTACAAATATGAACCTTCAAAGGAACCTGGTAACTGGACTCAAATCAATCTTCCTGAGAAAGAGATCTCAAAATAAACACCAGGAGCATGCTCAGGGAGCTACAGAAAATATAACTGCCCCTGTCTCTCGAGCGCAATTCTCTCTCTCTCTGTCTCTCTCTGTCTCTCTCTGTCTCTCTCTGTCTCTCTCTGTCTCTCTCTCTCTGTCTGTCTGTCTGTCTCTCTCTCTCTCTCTCTCTCTCTCTCTCTCTCTCTCTCTCTCCCGGGAGCGCTGCTGAGGCCCTGTTCCGAGAGGGGTGCTGCGACAGCCCAGCAGGAACGGCACAGCTCTCGGGTCCACCCCGGCCGGTGCCAGGACAGTCCCACACGGGCTCTGACTGAACTGCAAACGGGGGACGCCGCTCGTCTTAACTCCGCAGGAAAGACAACAGTGCCGCATGCTAGCCTCCCCGTCAATGGCTAGAGGCTACGTGGCTCCACCGATACCAGGTGACGTCAACACCCCGGGCTTCATCTCCTTGGCGATCTTTTTTCCCTATGACCCTTGAAAGCAGCACATGGAAAGATACAACCTACCAGTCTCCACACCGCCTCACCTCTCAGTTTTACGCCAGATGTTCCCGCATCACAGCTTCTCCTCTTCGTTCCCGTTTTCTCGGCTGGTTGGTGTTCTGGGGAAAAAAAAAAAAAAAAAAAATTAGTCAGATTTGGAATGAAGTGGTAGGGGGTTTCGTAAGATTCTGTTTGACCACCATCAGTAGAACCAAAAGACATCCTTCAGTATGGGAGAATATACTCACTGATGACATATCTGATAAGGCGTTGCCATCCAAAACATGTATCAAGAGCTCACGAACCTCAACACACAAAAAGCAAATGAATCCAGTTACAAAATGGGCAGAGGCTCTCAACAGACACTTCTCCACAGAAGCAATTTCAGGTGGCCGGCAGGCACATGGAAAAGACGCTCCACATCGCTAACCATCAGAGAAATGCACACTAAAACCACAACGGGGTATCACCTCACACCAGTTAGGATGGCCACCACCCAAAAGACAGACAACAACAGATGTCGGCAAGGGTGTGGAGAAAGGGGAACCCTCCTACACTGCTGGTGGGAATGTCAGTCAGCTCAACCATTGTGGAAAGCGGTATGGAGGTTCCCCCAAAAACCAAAGAACAGAAATGCCATTTGACCCAGGAATTCCTCTCCTAGGAATTTACCCTAAGAGTGCAGGAGCCCAGTTTGAAAGAGACAGATGCACCCCTATGTTGATCACAGCACTACTTACAATACCCAAGAAAGGGAAGCAACCTAAGTGTCCATCGGGAGATGAAGGGATAAAGAAGAGGTGGTACATACACACTACGGAATATCACTCAGCCATAGGAAGAAAACAAATCCTACCACCATTTGCAACAACACGGACGGAGCTAGAGGGTGTTATGCTCAGTGAAATAAGCCAGGTGGAGAAAGACAAGTATCCAAGGATTTCACTCCTCTGTGAGGTATGAGAACAAAGCAAAAACGGGAAGGAACAAAACAGCAGCAGACTCACAGAACCCAAGAATGGACTAACAGTTACCAAAGGGAAAGGGACCTGGGAGGACGGGTGGGGAGGGAGCGATAAGGGGGTAAAGGGGGCATTACGATCCGCACACATAATGTAGGGGGTGGGGGGCCACAGGGATTGCAGTGTAACACACAGAAGACAGGTAGTGATTCCATAGCATCTTACTACATTGATGGACAGCGACTGTAATGGGGTGCGGGGAGCGGACTTGATAATGGGGGGGGAGTCTAGTAACCACAATGTTGCTCATGTAATTGTACTCTAATGGCAACAACAAAAAAATCACAATGAGCTATCACCTCACAGCATTCAGAATGGCTAGTTCCCCAAAAAACAAGAAATAACAAGTTATTTATGAGGATGTGGACAAAAGGGAACCGTCATGCACTGTTTGTGACCATGTAAATTGGTGCAGCTACTATGGAAAACAGTGTGGTGGTTCCTACATATATTAATAGCGGTTTCATGTGACCCGGCGTTCTTTTTCATACACAGCAGTGTAACTCCTTTCAGGATACTGGACCTGTTTCCAATGCATACACCACCAAGCAATTCTTGAACACCAGCAGGGTGTCTGAGAACTCAATGCTGAGGCTATCTGCCCGGAGACAACACCAGATTCTACAGGGTAAGGTTTCTATCCTCAAGACTGCCCTCCTCCCCCAGCTCCAGAGCCTGGTTGCAAGCCCCACGCAATTAGCTTGTGCTTCCCACCTGCAGGCTAAGATTGCGGGTTCCAACAACTTCCCCTTTAGGTCTGCCCAAGTTGCTAAGGTGCCTCAGAATCTCAGAAGAACACTCACGTTTAACAAAGAGTACCATAAAGGACACAACAGCCGGATGAACACACACATATGGCAAGGTCCCAAATAAAAGAGCTTCTATCCTCCTGGGGTGCTTGGGGCCTGGCCTGGTGGCATGTGCAGGCCACCTGGTTCCCCAGGCATGGAAGCTCTGACAGAGAAACAGGAGATGAGAGAGATGTGCTCTTCTCTTAGGGTTTTGTGAGGGCTTCACTGCAGAGTCATGACTGACTAAATCACTGGCCATTGCTGATTCAGCCTCCAGCCCTCATCCCTTTCCTCTTCCCTGGGGGCTGAGGGCTAATAATTTCAATCCTCTAATCACAAGCTTGGTGCCCCTGGCAACCAGCCTCTAACCTAGGATAGGGCCCCAAAGCCTCTGCATTAACCTAACAAGACACCCATTGGACAGTTATGGCTCAGAAGGATTTTCAGGAATTGTGCACGAGGAGCAAAAATACCTAGGAAATGTATTTTGGTCATCTCAATTACCAAATATTTACTTATCATCAGTCATATCACAACAGGTGTCCCCACATACCCATAATGCCTGCAGGGACCTCCCTCTCCCCAAGACGAGGCACAGAGCTTTCCCGCTTCCACCATAATTTCCTTCACAGTCATGACATTGATCTGCACCAAGGACGATCCCTTTCAGGAGGATAAAGTGAAGGCTTCCGGCATAATGCCAAGGCCAAGGAGGCCCTCCTCCCCAGGGACACGGGGCAGAGAGATGGGAGAAATGGCTTCAGGAGTCTGTTTTCCTGTCAGCCGCTCTCCACTCCCCCAGCCTCAGCTGTCACCTCACCACCCAGCCTGACACACAGGGGCTTGCGAAGAAAAAAATCCTGGAGTCAGAGCAGCTGAACAGCTGCCGTGTGTGCTCAGCTTTGCAATGCGAGGGGTTCCACTCCTCTCGGGGTTCAGACTGGAAAAACCCGACAGGGAAGATGAGGTGGTCCAGCGACTCCCTGTTGCCACGTCGAATGGGGCAGTGCAAGCTCCACTTCCGCTGGAGATGCTTCCTGGCTGTCTCTGAGCACTTGCAAGGCAGCACGATAGGGTGTAGTTAGGGGGAAAATTCCCAAATCTAGAATTTTAATTTCCTGAGTATGATGACTAGACTTTCTGCTGCTCTGACTACACTGGAGAACAAAGAATGTCTAAGCAGCAGGTTCCACTTCTGAGAGACAGCACCCACGTTACCCGTTCGCTGCTGCCTCTGGTGACCAAGATGAGGACTAGCTGGATGTTACTAGGAAGTTTTGACTGTCAAAACAAAAGTGCAAATTTTGGAGACACCTTCTCAATCCACTCTCTGCATTTGCAGTGAGACAAAGCACAGAAATGGGATGAGGGTCATGACACTGTGAAATATACTCAGGCTAGAAAAAGCCCACTTCATACTTTAACTTCATCTACATGCTGTTCTGCTTCTTCCAGCCCCTCTATCAATTAAGGAACCTTGTAACCAGGATGGGAGGTAGACCTCCAAAGTGTAAGTGAACCTAGGGGGATAAAAAATGCTGAGATCTGCACTCCCCAACTTCAAGCTCTACTATAAAGCCATAGTAATCAAGACAGTTTGGTACTGGCACAAGAGCAGAGCCACAGACCAATGGAACAGACTAGAGAATCCAGACATTAACCCAGACATATATGGTCAATTAATATTTGATAAAGGAGCCATGGACATACAGTGGCAAAATGACAGTCTCTTCAACAGGTGGTGCTGGCAAAACTGGACCATTGTCTAACCCCATATACAAAAGTAAACTCAAAATGGATCAAAGACCTGAGTGTAAGTCACGAAACCATTAAACTCTTGGAAGAAAACATAGGCAAAAACCTCTTAGACATAAACATGAGTGACCTCTTCTTGAACATATCTCCCCGGGCAAGGAAAACAACAGCAAAAATGAGTAAGTGGGACTATATTAAGCTGAAAAGCTTCTGTACAGCAAAAGACACCATCAATAGAAAACAGAAAGGAACCCTACAGTATGGGAGAATATATTTGAAAATGACAGATCCGATAAAGGCTTGACATCCAGAATATATAAAGAGCTCACACGCCTCAACAAACAAAAAACAAATAACCCAATTTAAAAAATGGGCAGAGGAACTGAACAGACAGTTCTCCAAAAAAGAAATACAGATGGCCAACAGACACATGAAAAGATGCTCCACATCGCTAATTATCAGAGAAATGCAAATTAAAACTACAATGAGGTATCACCTCACACCAGTAAGGATGGCTGCCATCCAAAAGACAAACAACAACAAATGTTGGCGAGGCTGTGGAGAAAGGGGAACCCTCCTACACTGCTGCTGGGAATGTAAGTTAGTTCAACCATTGTGGAAAGCAGTATGGAGGTACATCAAAATGCTCAAAACAGACTTACCATTTGACCCAGGAATTTCACTCCTAGGAATTTACCCTAAGAATGCAGCAATCAAGTATGAGAAAGATCAGTGCACCCCTATGTTTATCACAGCACTATTTACAGTAGCCAAGAATTGGAAGCAACCTGAATGTCCATCGATAGATGAATGGATAAAGAAGATGTGGTACATATACACAATGGAATACTACTCAGCCATAAGAAAAGGGAAAATCCAACCATTTGCAGCAACATGGATGGAGCTGGAGGGTATTATGCTCAGTGAAACAAGCCAAGTGGAGAAAGAGAAATACCAAATGATTTCACTTATCTGTGGAATATAAGAACAAAGGAAAAACTGAAGGAACAAAACAGCAGCAGAATCACAGAACTCAAGAATGGACTAACAGGTACCAAAGGGAAAGGGACTGGGGAGGAGGGGTGGGTAGGGAGGGATAAGGGGGGGGGGGGAGGAGTAGGGGGGTATTAAGATTAGCATGCATGGGGGGGGGGGTAGGAGAAAAGGGAGGGCTGTACAGCACAGAGAAGGCAAGTAGTGATTCTACAACATTTTGCTCTGCTGATGGACAGTGACTGTAAAGGGGTTTATAGGGGAGACCTGGTATAGGGGAGAGCCTAGTAAACATAATATTCGTCATGTAAGTGTAGATTAGTGATACCAAAAACAAAACAAAAAAACAAAAAAAAAAGGGCAGTTCCTGTGTGGTAACCGCCAATGAGTTCTACACAAGGGTATAAAGGGCATATAAAAGTGTAGGCAAAGGGTCTGTTTGTGTTTATACAGAGGATCAAAGCCTAATTGGGCTACCCCGAAAATGAACTAAGATACGATATGAAAAAGAACTTCCAACATCAGCACTCTCTGGAAGACTCATGCCAAAAGATGATCATCAAAAAACCCCAACAAAGATCCACGCACTGCTACAGCTGTAGATGCACTCATCCCACCAGTTCCTGGACTTGCCATGGGAATGAAGGAGACATCTAAGCTGGCCTGTGCATACGGTAAAACAACAAATTTGACTGGATCTATACTGTTGGAACTCAACCAAGAATTAGAAGTGCAAATTGTAGCGCTCCAAAATCTTACAACTACAGACTATTTACTGTTAAAAGAACATAAGGGATGTGAACATTCCCCAGGAATGGATTGTTTTAATTTGTCTGATTTCTCTCAAGACTGTTCAAGTTCAGTTGGACAATATCCACCACATCATAGATAAGTCTTCACAAATGCCTAAGGTGCCTAACTGGTTTTCTCGGTTTCACTGGAGATGGCTGGTAATTACAGATACGCTTTGGTTATGTAACTATACTCCTATTATGTTAATGTGTGTGCGCAATTTAAGTAGTAGCTTAAAACCTATACATGCTGAAGTTACTCTACAAGAAGATATGTCAAAGAAATAATCAATCTTCCCATGTTTTCTTCCGCCTGCTACTTCTATAGCTTTTCTTCTTCCTTCCTAATTACAACCCTTAAATAGAATTCGTGCCTCATATCAAATTTACCGAGTATCATAATTCTTCCAAGTGGTAAAGATACCTCAAGACAGATGCTGGGCATAGAAGCTACAGGGCATAACCATGCAAAGAAATAGAAAGCTAACCATTTCAAACAATAAGGCTTCTCTCTCACTTACCAACTCTACATTTCCCTGTATGGCCCCGGAAGATGACTGGTTAGCCAGAGACGGGTAAGATTCCTCAAGGGAGGAACAACCTAAGACAGGCACAGTCGCAGGGGGGTCATCAGGTGAGAAATTGGGGATCAACAGAGGTGAGGCTTAGAACCTCACCCCACCGTTCTGAGAGAAATCTTCTGCATACGTGGATGTTTTATTGCCCTGGTCTAGCTTGGATTAACACATAGTCTACAGGCACACACCTGATCATCTACATTTGCCCTCTTACAACACTAAACTATGTTTTCTACCTTTATTTTGTATCTACCTT
>NW_026645181.1:0-21174 GCF_030020395.1 Manis pentadactyla
ACACAACACACATGGAGAGCGCCAACACAACACATACAACGCACACGAAAAACACCCACAACACGCCAAAGAGTTTACATACAACCTCTCAACACACAAACATCGCCTCACCCTAAACAACAAACCCCACACACACCGAGCACATGACTGCACACAATACCCATGAACCACGGTTCTCAGAGTAAACACAACACACACAGTGAGGGACACTGACCAAGCATGACCACACACAGTACACACATCACAAATTACACTCAATACTCAAACAGCGAACCCCACACACCACCTGTCAAACACAAACCCACGGTAATCACAACCACATGCAGAACCCGCACCACACACAACACATGCGAAATGACATGGAAGAAATACACAAACCACAAAAGAACACCGAATTTATGAAACACATTTCACAGACTGCACACACCACACAAAACACACATAAAACATACAGCACACAGGGCCTCACAGAATGCACAATGCGAAGCACACAACCTACATACAAAGCACGTCAGACAGAGCACACAATTAATATCCCACTCAACACGTAAAACACACAGAGGACACAACACAAAGCACAATATGCCAAACAGATTAGGATACACCCAACACACATGCAACTGAGAGCACAATACGTTGCACATCACGGAACACACGTGCGGTCCCATCACACACTAAACATGAAACAGAAAACCATTCACAGACCACATAACATTCCCGACCATGAACACAACACGCTACAAAAAAGACGCCAAACGTACGACACACAAAGACACACTCCAAGCACGCAACACCCAGCGCAGGACCGCCCACAAACACACCAGTCTCACAGCCCTCCACAGAGCAATACACACAGAACATACCCTACAAACAACAAATTACCCAAACTGCACACCTCACAATCGCAACAGTCACAACACAGAAAGAACACAACACACGGGAAACACACGCTCAGACACATAAACACTGCCATGCACATTAAGCCAGCAGACCACAGACATCAGAGCTAAAAACACACAATAACGCAGCACGCAAAACGCAACACAACACAGAATACACACCCAATCACACAACAAACACCACAACCCATGCCCTACAGTATAAACAAAAGACGAACGACGCACTTCACACATGACACAAAACCCACAAACACAAAGGACCACACAGAAAGACGCACAACGCAAACATCGCACACAACACACACATTAAAAGAAACACATCAACACATTGCCGCAACACACAAAATAATACACAAATTACAGAGCAATACATCACACAACACACAAACATCACACACAATTTATACATCACACCTCATAACACACACAACACCCTGCAGTAACAACACAACACACAGACCGATGCAACCACTACATACCATACATAAAGCCACACGCTCAAGGAATAACCACAATAAACTTAAGTAAACTCCCACAAACACAAAGACAGAGGACACACACAAACTCAGCACGCTAAAAGCACAACAGATGAAACAACATACAGCACAAACATCACAGGACATAAAGGCACACGATTCTCAGACACCACGATTAGCCATATACACACCACACACACAATGAGGTACACGACACGAGCAAAACCACATACAGATAACACGTGTCCCCTCACACACTTAATCAATCACACACACAGCCTCTCAAACACAGCCAAACACGTATCAGAATCACATATGCATCACACACAGAAAACATACAAAACCACATGAAAGCAAACAACTAAGAATAAAGGCAGATAGCACACTTTTCTAACACTGAACACCCCACTCACAACCGCACGCAGACACCCCACACGCATGTATACACGGGCACCTTTACGCAATGCGCGCACAAACACACACACACACACAACAAAAAGTAAAAACACAACAGTCACAGGGCGCACACCAGACACAACAGAGCACATGTTTCTCCTAAAACACACAAGTCACATTTGCAAGAGTACATGCACCACGCACCGTGAGGAACACCAAACACAACCACACACAGGTGACATATCTCACTTCGCAAACATAACAAGCACCCTCACATCACAACTCAAACACAACCATACGCAAATCACAATCACACACGGAAAACACACACAAAACAAATCCCTGGGCAGAACACACACAACCCACAAAGAAGACAAAGAGCGCACATTGCATACACTACACTCTGCAAGCACAACCACGCACAGACACAAAACACGTACATCCTCACGCAGGAGCACAACGCAGAGCACACACACAACACAGAAACACGCGAAACAAGAGTCCCAAGACACAGACCACACACCTCAAGGCACATAACTGCTCACAAAACACACACGGAAAACACTGCACAGACTACGTACTGCACACACCATGAGACATACTGAACAAGCGAAACCGCACAGTCAACACTTCTGATATCACGTGCATAACTCAAACAGCCAAACACACACACACAACCTCTCTAACACAACCACACACAAATCACAAACTCCACACATAAGACGGACACAACACATACTAATAATCCACAGACTACTCCCCTATGACGCACTACACACAACACACACAGCCACAAGCAGGCAGTATAGAGCACACACAGGTGCACGCAGACAGCTCGAAAAATCACACCCAAAATACACACTCACAGAACACATCAGACGCAACGCAAAACTAACATCACACAGAATGCTCAAAATACAGAGACCACCCAACATCTATCCTGTATGTAACACACAGAAAGCATATAGACAGCACTCACACAACCCAGAACACAGTACACAACAGAAAGCAGAAAGACCAGACGCAGTACACATGAAACACGACGACGGAAGGCAGACAACAGAAACACAACACACACACAAACACCAACGGATAACTCATAAAAAATGACAAGATATACAACACACAAAGAACCACTCAGTGCACAGAACACACAGCTCACGACCACACCCATGACACATTGCACGCCACACAGAGAAAGTATGCAGAACAATGTACTCAACAAGCAGCAAAGAACCCATAACACACATTGTACATTCACAACACACACCACATATACAAGCACCAGTAGAACACTCATAAAAAATGACAAAATGTACAACACACAAGGAACCGCTCAATGCACACAACTCACAACCACGCACGTCACACATTGCACGCCACACGGAGAAAATTACACAGAGCAGTGAACTCGACACGCAGTAAAGATCCCACACCACACGTAGTACCTACTCTACACACACAACATGGACAACACACACAAAATAAACAAGGCCCACAGATCACAGTCAACACAAGCCCAAACACACAAGAACACACAGCACACACAGCACAGCCAAACGGAATACACACAGAATCACAACACAAACACCACAAATCATTCACTACCGCATATCAACCACAAATACAGCACACTACACGAAAGAATTCCAGAAAGCACAACACGCACGGATCAAACACACACAATACACAGTAATAAACACATAACACACAACGCACACAGCAAGACATAAAAAAAAGAAGCAGAAACGACACACAGCACACACAACACAACACACACAAAATGTGCATCACAACAGCGCAGACAACACTCACTACATACAACACTCGCAGAACATACAACACACCGGCCACACACAACACACATGGAGAGCGCCAACACAACACATACAACGCACACGAAAAACACCCACAACACGCCAAAGAGTTTACATACAACCTCTCAACACACAAACATCGCCTCACCCTAAACAACAAACCCCACACACACCGAGCACATGACTGCACACAATACCCATGAACCACGGTTCTCAGAGTAAACACAACACACACAGTGAGGGACACTGACCAAGCATGACCACACACAGTACACACATCACAAATTACACTCAATACTCAAACAGCGAACCCCACACACCACCTGTCAAACACAAACCCACGGTAATCACAACCACATGCAGAACCCGCACCACACACAACACATGCGAAATGACATGGAAGAAATACACAAACCACAAAAGAACACCGAATTTATGAAACACATTTCACAGACTGCACACACCACACAAAACACACATAAAACATACAGCACACAGGGCCTCACAGAATGCACAATGCGAAGCACACAACCTACATACAAAGCACGTCAGACAGAGCACACAATTAATATCCCACTCAACACGTAAAACACACAGAGGACACAACACAAAGCACAATATGCCAAACAGATTAGGATACACCCAACACACATGCAACTGAGAGCACAATACGTTGCACATCACGGAACACACGTGCGGTCCCATCACACACTAAACATGAAACAGAAAACCATTCACAGACCACATAACATTCCCGACCATGAACACAACACGCTACAAAAAAGACGCCAAACGTACGACACACAAAGACACACTCCAAGCACGCAACACCCAGCGCAGGACCGCCCACAAACACACCAGTCTCACAGCCCTCCACAGAGCAATACACACAGAACATACCCTACAAACAACAAATTACCCAAACTGCACACCTCACAATCGCAACAGTCACAACACAGAAAGAACACAACACACGGGAAACACACGCTCAGACACATAAACACTGCCATGCACATTAAGCCAGCAGACCACAGACATCAGAGCTAAAAACACACAATAACGCAGCACGCAAAACGCAACACAACACAGAATACACACCCAATCACACAACAAACACCACAACCCATGCCCTACAGTATAAACAAAAGACGAACGACGCACTTCACACATGACACAAAACCCACAAACACAAAGGACCACACAGAAAGACGCACAACGCAAACATCGCACACAACACACACATTAAAAGAAACACATCAACACATTGCCGCAACACACAAAATAATACACAAATTACAGAGCAATACATCACACAACACACAAACATCACACACAATTTATACATCACACCTCATAACACACACAACACCCTGCAGTAACAACACAACACACAGACCGATGCAACCACTACATACCATACATAAAGCCACACGCTCAAGGAATAACCACAATAAACTTAAGTAAACTCCCACAAACACAAAGACAGAGGACACACACAAACTCAGCACGCTAAAAGCACAACAGATGAAACAACATACAGCACAAACATCACAGGACATAAAGGCACACGATTCTCAGACACCACGATTAGCCATATACACACCACACACACAATGAGGTACACGACACGAGCAAAACCACATACAGATAACACGTGTCCCCTCACACACTTAATCAATCACACACACAGCCTCTCAAACACAGCCAAACACGTATCAGAATCACATATGCATCACACACAGAAAACATACAAAACCACATGAAAGCAAACAACTAAGAATAAAGGCAGATAGCACACTTTTCTAACACTGAACACCCCACTCACAACCGCACGCAGACACCCCACACGCATGTATACACGGGCACCTTTACGCAATGCGCGCACAAACACACACACACACACAACAAAAAGTAAAAACACAACAGTCACAGGGCGCACACCAGACACAACAGAGCACATGTTTCTCCTAAAACACACAAGTCACATTTGCAAGAGTACATGCACCACGCACCGTGAGGAACACCAAACACAACCACACACAGGTGACATATCTCACTTCGCAAACATAACAAGCACCCTCACATCACAACTCAAACACAACCATACGCAAATCACAATCACACACGGAAAACACACACAAAACAAATCCCTGGGCAGAACACACACAACCCACAAAGAAGACAAAGAGCGCACATTGCATACACTACACTCTGCAAGCACAACCACGCACAGACACAAAACACGTACATCCTCACGCAGGAGCACAACGCAGAGCACACACACAACACAGAAACACGCGAAACAAGAGTCCCAAGACACAGACCACACACCTCAAGGCACATAACTGCTCACAAAACACACACGGAAAACACTGCACAGACTACGTACTGCACACACCATGAGACATACTGAACAAGCGAAACCGCACAGTCAACACTTCTGATATCACGTGCATAACTCAAACAGCCAAACACACACACACAACCTCTCTAACACAACCACACACAAATCACAAACTCCACACATAAGACGGACACAACACATACTAATAATCCACAGACTACTCCCCTATGACGCACTACACACAACACACACAGCCACAAGCAGGCAGTATAGAGCACACACAGGTGCACGCAGACAGCTCGAAAAATCACACCCAAAATACACACTCACAGAACACATCAGACGCAACGCAAAACTAACATCACACAGAATGCTCAAAATACAGAGACCACCCAACATCTATCCTGTATGTAACACACAGAAAGCATATAGACAGCACTCACACAACCCAGAACACAGTACACAACAGAAAGCAGAAAGACCAGACGCAGTACACATGAAACACGACGACGGAAGGCAGACAACAGAAACACAACACACACACAAACACCAACGGATAACTCATAAAAAATGACAAGATATACAACACACAAAGAACCACTCAGTGCACAGAACACACAGCTCACGACCACACCCATGACACATTGCACGCCACACAGAGAAAGTATGCAGAACAATGTACTCAACAAGCAGCAAAGAACCCATAACACACATTGTACATTCACAACACACACCACATATACAAGCACCAGTAGAACACTCATAAAAAATGACAAAATGTACAACACACAAGGAACCGCTCAATGCACACAACTCACAACCACGCACGTCACACATTGCACGCCACACGGAGAAAATTACACAGAGCAGTGAACTCGACACGCAGTAAAGATCCCACACCACACGTAGTACCTACTCTACACACACAACATGGACAACACACACAAAATAAACAAGGCCCACAGATCACAGTCAACACAAGCCCAAACACACAAGAACACACAGCACACACAGCACAGCCAAACGGAATACACACAGAATCACAACACAAACACCACAAATCATTCACTACCGCATATCAACCACAAATACAGCACACTACACGAAAGAATTCCAGAAAGCACAACACGCACGGATCAAACACACACAATACACAGTAATAAACACATAACACACAACGCACACAGCAAGACATAAAAAAAAGAAGCAGAAACGACACACAGCACACACAACACAACACACACAAAATGTGCATCACAACAGCGCAGACAACACTCACTACATACAACACTCGCAGAACATACAACACACCGGCCACACACAACACACATGGAGAGCGCCAACACAACACATACAACGCACACGAAAAACACCCACAACACGCCAAAGAGTTTACATACAACCTCTCAACACACAAACATCGCCTCACCCTAAACAACAAACCCCACACACACCGAGCACATGACTGCACACAATACCCATGAACCACGGTTCTCAGAGTAAACACAACACACACAGTGAGGGACACTGACCAAGCATGACCACACACAGTACACACATCACAAATTACACTCAATACTCAAACAGCGAACCCCACACACCACCTGTCAAACACAAACCCACGGTAATCACAACCACATGCAGAACCCGCACCACACACAACACATGCGAAATGACATGGAAGAAATACACAAACCACAAAAGAACACCGAATTTATGAAACACATTTCACAGACTGCACACACCACACAAAACACACATAAAACATACAGCACACAGGGCCTCACAGAATGCACAATGCGAAGCACACAACCTACATACAAAGCACGTCAGACAGAGCACACAATTAATATCCCACTCAACACGTAAAACACACAGAGGACACAACACAAAGCACAATATGCCAAACAGATTAGGATACACCCAACACACATGCAACTGAGAGCACAATACGTTGCACATCACGGAACACACGTGCGGTCCCATCACACACTAAACATGAAACAGAAAACCATTCACAGACCACATAACATTCCCGACCATGAACACAACACGCTACAAAAAAGACGCCAAACGTACGACACACAAAGACACACTCCAAGCACGCAACACCCAGCGCAGGACCGCCCACAAACACACCAGTCTCACAGCCCTCCACAGAGCAATACACACAGAACATACCCTACAAACAACAAATTACCCAAACTGCACACCTCACAATCGCAACAGTCACAACACAGAAAGAACACAACACACGGGAAACACACGCTCAGACACATAAACACTGCCATGCACATTAAGCCAGCAGACCACAGACATCAGAGCTAAAAACACACAATAACGCAGCACGCAAAACGCAACACAACACAGAATACACACCCAATCACACAACAAACACCACAACCCATGCCCTACAGTATAAACAAAAGACGAACGACGCACTTCACACATGACACAAAACCCACAAACACAAAGGACCACACAGAAAGACGCACAACGCAAACATCGCACACAACACACACATTAAAAGAAACACATCAACACATTGCCGCAACACACAAAATAATACACAAATTACAGAGCAATACATCACACAACACACAAACATCACACACAATTTATACATCACACCTCATAACACACACAACACCCTGCAGTAACAACACAACACACAGACCGATGCAACCACTACATACCATACATAAAGCCACACGCTCAAGGAATAACCACAATAAACTTAAGTAAACTCCCACAAACACAAAGACAGAGGACACACACAAACTCAGCACGCTAAAAGCACAACAGATGAAACAACATACAGCACAAACATCACAGGACATAAAGGCACACGATTCTCAGACACCACGATTAGCCATATACACACCACACACACAATGAGGTACACGACACGAGCAAAACCACATACAGATAACACGTGTCCCCTCACACACTTAATCAATCACACACACAGCCTCTCAAACACAGCCAAACACGTATCAGAATCACATATGCATCACACACAGAAAACATACAAAACCACATGAAAGCAAACAACTAAGAATAAAGGCAGATAGCACACTTTTCTAACACTGAACACCCCACTCACAACCGCACGCAGACACCCCACACGCATGTATACACGGGCACCTTTACGCAATGCGCGCACAAACACACACACACACACAACAAAAAGTAAAAACACAACAGTCACAGGGCGCACACCAGACACAACAGAGCACATGTTTCTCCTAAAACACACAAGTCACATTTGCAAGAGTACATGCACCACGCACCGTGAGGAACACCAAACACAACCACACACAGGTGACATATCTCACTTCGCAAACATAACAAGCACCCTCACATCACAACTCAAACACAACCATACGCAAATCACAATCACACACGGAAAACACACACAAAACAAATCCCTGGGCAAAACACACACAACCCACAAAGAAGACAAAGAGCGCACATTGCATACACTACACTCTGCAAGCACAACCACGCACAGACACAAAACACGTACATCCTCACGCAGGAGCACAACGCAGAGCACACACACAACACAGAAACACGCGAAACAAGAGTCCCAAGACACAGACCACACACCTCAAGGCACATAACTGCTCACAAAACACACACGGAAAACACTGCACAGACTACGTACTGCACACACCATGAGACATACTGAACAAGCGAAACCGCACAGTCAACACTTCTGATATCACGTGCATAACTCAAACAGCCAAACACACACACACAACCTCTCTAACACAACCACACACAAATCACAAACTCCACACATAAGACGGACACAACACATACTAATAATCCACAGACTACTCCCCTATGACGCACTACACACAACACACACAGCCACAAGCAGGCAGTATAGAGCACACACAGGTGCACGCAGACAGCTCGAAAAATCACACCCAAAATACACACTCACAGAACACATCAGACGCAACGCAAAACTAACATCACACAGAATGCTCAAAATACAGAGACCACCCAACATCTATCCTGTATGTAACACACAGAAAGCATATAGACAGCACTCACACAACCCAGAACACAGTACACAACAGAAAGCAGAAAGACCAGACGCAGTACACATGAAACACGACGACGGAAGGCAGACAACAGAAACACAACACACACACAAACACCAACGGATAACTCATAAAAAATGACAAGATATACAACACACAAAGAACCACTCAGTGCACAGAACACACAGCTCACGACCACACCCATGACACATTGCACGCCACACAGAGAAAGTATGCAGAACAATGTACTCAACAAGCAGCAAAGAACCCATAACACACATTGTACATTCACAACACACACCACATATACAAGCACCAGTAGAACACTCATAAAAAATGACAAAATGTACAACACACAAGGAACCGCTCAATGCACACAACTCACAACCACGCACGTCACACATTGCACGCCACACGGAGAAAATTACACAGAGCAGTGAACTCGACACGCAGTAAAGATCCCACACCACACGTAGTACCTACTCTACACACACAACATGGACAACACACACAAAATAAACAAGGCCCACAGATCACAGTCAACACAAGCCCAAACACACAAGAACACACAGCACACACAGCACAGCCAAACGGAATACACACAGAATCACAACACAAACACCACAAATCATTCACTACCGCATATCAACCACAAATACAGCACACTACACGAAAGAATTCCAGAAAGCACAACACGCACGGATCAAACACACACAATACACAGTAATAAACACATAACACACAACGCACACAGCAAGACATAAAAAAAAGAAGCAGAAACGACACACAGCACACACAACACAACACACACAAAATGTGCATCACAACAGCGCAGACAACACTCACTACATACAACACTCGCAGAACATACAACACACCGGCCACACACAACACACATGGAGAGCGCCAACACAACACATACAACGCACACGAAAAACACCCACAACACGCCAAAGAGTTTACATACAACCTCTCAACACACAAACATCGCCTCACCCTAAACAACAAACCCCACACACACCGAGCACATGACTGCACACAATACCCATGAACCACGGTTCTCAGAGTAAACACAACACACACAGTGAGGGACACTGACCAAGCATGACCACACACAGTACACACATCACAAATTACACTCAATACTCAAACAGCGAACCCCACACACCACCTGTCAAACACAAACCCACGGTAATCACAACCACATGCAGAACCCGCACCACACACAACACATGCGAAATGACATGGAAGAAATACACAAACCACAAAAGAACACCGAATTTATGAAACACATTTCACAGACTGCACACACCACACAAAACACACATAAAACATACAGCACACAGGGCCTCACAGAATGCACAATGCGAAGCACACAACCTACATACAAAGCACGTCAGACAGAGCACACAATTAATATCCCACTCAACACGTAAAACACACAGAGGACACAACACAAAGCACAATATGCCAAACAGATTAGGATACACCCAACACACATGCAACTGAGAGCACAATACGTTGCACATCACGGAACACACGTGCGGTCCCATCACACACTAAACATGAAACAGAAAACCATTCACAGACCACATAACATTCCCGACCATGAACACAACACGCTACAAAAAAGACGCCAAACGTACGACACACAAAGACACACTCCAAGCACGCAACACCCAGCGCAGGACCGCCCACAAACACACCAGTCTCACAGCCCTCCACAGAGCAATACACACAGAACATACCCTACAAACAACAAATTACCCAAACTGCACACCTCACAATCGCAACAGTCACAACACAGAAAGAACACAACACACGGGAAACACACGCTCAGACACATAAACACTGCCATGCACATTAAGCCAGCAGACCACAGACATCAGAGCTAAAAACACACAATAACGCAGCACGCAAAACGCAACACAACACAGAATACACACCCAATCACACAACAAACACCACAACCCATGCCCTACAGTATAAACAAAAGACGAACGACGCACTTCACACATGACACAAAACCCACAAACACAAAGGACCACACAGAAAGACGCACAACGCAAACATCGCACACAACACACACATTAAAAGAAACACATCAACACATTGCCGCAACACACAAAATAATACACAAATTACAGAGCAATACATCACACAACACACAAACATCACACACAATTTATACATCACACCTCATAACACACACAACACCCTGCAGTAACAACACAACACACAGACCGATGCAACCACTACATACCATACATAAAGCCACACGCTCAAGGAATAACCACAATAAACTTAAGTAAACTCCCACAAACACAAAGACAGAGGACACACACAAACTCAGCACGCTAAAAGCACAACAGATGAAACAACATACAGCACAAACATCACAGGACATAAAGGCACACGATTCTCAGACACCACGATTAGCCATATACACACCACACACACAATGAGGTACACGACACGAGCAAAACCACATACAGATAACACGTGTCCCCTCACACACTTAATCAATCACACACACAGCCTCTCAAACACAGCCAAACACGTATCAGAATCACATATGCATCACACACAGAAAACATACAAAACCACATGAAAGCAAACAACTAAGAATAAAGGCAGATAGCACACTTTTCTAACACTGAACACCCCACTCACAACCGCACGCAGACACCCCACACGCATGTATACACGGGCACCTTTACGCAATGCGCGCACAAACACACACACACACACAACAAAAAGTAAAAACACAACAGTCACAGGGCGCACACCAGACACAACAGAGCACATGTTTCTCCTAAAACACACAAGTCACATTTGCAAGAGTACATGCACCACGCACCGTGAGGAACACCAAACACAACCACACACAGGTGACATATCTCACTTCGCAAACATAACAAGCACCCTCACATCACAACTCAAACACAACCATACGCAAATCACAATCACACACGGAAAACACACACAAAACAAATCCCTGGGCAAAACACACACAACCCACAAAGAAGACAAAGAGCGCACATTGCATACACTACACTCTGCAAGCACAACCACGCACAGACACAAAACACGTACATCCTCACGCAGGAGCACAACGCAGAGCACACACACAACACAGAAACACGCGAAACAAGAGTCCCAAGACACAGACCACACACCTCAAGGCACATAACTGCTCACAAAACACACACGGAAAACACTGCACAGACTACGTACTGCACACACCATGAGACATACTGAACAAGCGAAACCGCACAGTCAACACTTCTGATATCACGTGCATAACTCAAACAGCCAAACACACACACACAACCTCTCTAACACAACCACACACAAATCACAAACTCCACACATAAGACGGACACAACACATACTAATAATCCACAGACTACTCCCCTATGACGCACTACACACAACACACACAGCCACAAGCAGGCAGTATAGAGCACACACAGGTGCACGCAGACAGCTCGAAAAATCACACCCAAAATACACACTCACAGAACACATCAGACGCAACGCAAAACTAACATCACACAGAATGCTCAAAATACAGAGACCACCCAACATCTATCCTGTATGTAACACACAGAAAGCATATAGACAGCACTCACACAACCCAGAACACAGTACACAACAGAAAGCAGAAAGACCAGACGCAGTACACATGAAACACGACGACGGAAGGCAGACAACAGAAACACAACACACACACAAACACCAACGGATAACTCATAAAAAATGACAAGATATACAACACACAAAGAACCACTCAGTGCACAGAACACACAGCTCACGACCACACCCATGACACATTGCACGCCACACAGAGAAAGTATGCAGAACAATGTACTCAACAAGCAGCAAAGAACCCATAACACACATTGTACATTCACAACACACACCACATATACAAGCACCAGTAGAACACTCATAAAAAATGACAAAATGTACAACACACAAGGAACCGCTCAATGCACACAACTCACAACCACGCACGTCACACATTGCACGCCACACGGAGAAAATTACACAGAGCAGTGAACTCGACACGCAGTAAAGATCCCACACCACACGTAGTACCTACTCTACACACACAACATGGACAACACACACAAAATAAACAAGGCCCACAGATCACAGTCAACACAAGCCCAAACACACAAGAACACACAGCACACACAGCACAGCCAAACGGAATACACACAGAATCACAACACAAACACCACAAATCATTCACTACCGCATATCAACCACAAATACAGCACACTACACGAAAGAATTCCAGAAAGCACAACACGCACGGATCAAACACACACAATACACAGTAATAAACACATAACACACAACGCACACAGCAAGACATAAAAAAAAGAAGCAGAAACGACACACAGCACACACAACACAACACACACAAAATGTGCATCACAACAGCGCAGACAACACTCACTACATACAACACTCGCAGAACATACAACACACCGGCCACACACAACACACATGGAGAGCGCCAACACAACACATACAACGCACACGAAAAACACCCACAACACGCCAAAGAGTTTACATACAACCTCTCAACACACAAACATCGCCTCACCCTAAACAACAAACCCCACACACACCGAGCACATGACTGCACACAATACCCATGAACCACGGTTCTCAGAGTAAACACAACACACACAGTGAGGGACACTGACCAAGCATGACCACACACAGTACACACATCACAAATTACACTCAATACTCAAACAGCGAACCCCACACACCACCTGTCAAACACAAACCCACGGTAATCACAACCACATGCAGAACCCGCACCACACACAACACATGCGAAATGACATGGAAGAAATACACAAACCACAAAAGAACACCGAATTTATGAAACACATTTCACAGACTGCACACACCACACAAAACACACATAAAACATACAGCACACAGGGCCTCACAGAATGCACAATGCGAAGCACACAACCTACATACAAAGCACGTCAGACAGAGCACACAATTAATATCCCACTCAACACGTAAAACACACAGAGGACACAACACAAAGCACAATATGCCAAACAGATTAGGATACACCCAACACACATGCAACTGAGAGCACAATACGTTGCACATCACGGAACACACGTGCGGTCCCATCACACACTAAACATGAAACAGAAAACCATTCACAGACCACATAACATTCCCGACCATGAACACAACACGCTACAAAAAAGACGCCAAACGTACGACACACAAAGACACACTCCAAGCACGCAACACCCAGCGCAGGACCGCCCACAAACACACCAGTCTCACAGCCCTCCACAGAGCAATACACACAGAACATACCCTACAAACAACAAATTACCCAAACTGCACACCTCACAATCGCAACAGTCACAACACAGAAAGAACACAACACACGGGAAACACACGCTCAGACACATAAACACTGCCATGCACATTAAGCCAGCAGACCACAGACATCAGAGCTAAAAACACACAATAACGCAGCACGCAAAACGCAACACAACACAGAATACACACCCAATCACACAACAAACACCACAACCCATGCCCTACAGTATAAACAAAAGACGAACGACGCACTTCACACATGACACAAAACCCACAAACACAAAGGACCACACAGAAAGACGCACAACGCAAACATCGCACACAACACACACATTAAAAGAAACACATCAACACATTGCCGCAACACACAAAATAATACACAAATTACAGAGCAATACATCACACAACACACAAACATCACACACAATTTATACATCACACCTCATAACACACACAACACCCTGCAGTAACAACACAACACACAGACCGATGCAACCACTACATACCATACATAAAGCCACACGCTCAAGGAATAACCACAATAAACTTAAGTAAACTCCCACAAACACAAAGACAGAGGACACACACAAACTCAGCACGCTAAAAGCACAACAGATGAAACAACATACAGCACAAACATCACAGGACATAAAGGCACACGATTCTCAGACACCACGATTAGCCATATACACACCACACACACAATGAGGTACACGACACGAGCAAAACCACATACAGATAACACGTGTCCCCTCACACACTTAATCAATCACACACACAGCCTCTCAAACACAGCCAAACACGTATCAGAATCACATATGCATCACACACAGAAAACATACAAAACCACATGAAAGCAAACAACTAAGAATAAAGGCAGATAGCACACTTTTCTAACACTGAACACCCCACTCACAACCGCACGCAGACACCCCACACGCATGTATACACGGGCACCTTTACGCAATGCGCGCACAAACACACACACACACACAACAAAAAGTAAAAACACAACAGTCACAGGGCGCACACCAGACACAACAGAGCACATGTTTCTCCTAAAACACACAAGTCACATTTGCAAGAGTACATGCACCACGCACCGTGAGGAACACCAAACACAACCACACACAGGTGACATATCTCACTTCGCAAACATAACAAGCACCCTCACATCACAACTCAAACACAACCATACGCAAATCACAATCACACACGGAAAACACACACAAAACAAATCCCTGGGCAAAACACACACAACCCACAAAGAAGACAAAGAGCGCACATTGCATACACTACACTCTGCAAGCACAACCACGCACAGACACAAAACACGTACATCCTCACGCAGGAGCACAACGCAGAGCACACACACAACACAGAAACACGCGAAACAAGAGTCCCAAGACACAGACCACACACCTCAAGGCACATAACTGCTCACAAAACACACACGGAAAACACTGCACAGACTACGTACTGCACACACCATGAGACATACTGAACAAGCGAAACCGCACAGTCAACACTTCTGATATCACGTGCATAACTCAAACAGCCAAACACACACACACAACCTCTCTAACACAACCACACACAAATCACAAACTCCACACATAAGACGGACACAACACATACTAATAATCCACAGACTACTCCCCTATGACGCACTACACACAACACACACAGCCACAAGCAGGCAGTATAGAGCACACACAGGTGCACGCAGACAGCTCGAAAAATCACACCCAAAATACACACTCACAGAACACATCAGACGCAACGCAAAACTAACATCACACAGAATGCTCAAAATACAGAGACCACCCAACATCTATCCTGTATGTAACACACAGAAAGCATATAGACAGCACTCACACAACCCAGAACACAGTACACAACAGAAAGCAGAAAGACCAGACGCAGTACACATGAAACACGACGACGGAAGGCAGACAACAGAAACACAACACACACACAAACACCAACGGATAACTCATAAAAAATGACAAGATATACAACACACAAAGAACCACTCAGTGCACAGAACACACAGCTCACGACCACACCCATGACACATTGCACGCCACACAGAGAAAGTATGCAGAACAATGTACTCAACAAGCAGCAAAGAACCCATAACACACATTGTACATTCACAACACACACCACATATACAAGCACCAGTAGAACACTCATAAAAAATGACAAAATGTACAACACACAAGGAACCGCTCAATGCACACAACTCACAACCACGCACGTCACACATTGCACGCCACACGGAGAAAATTACACAGAGCAGTGAACTCGACACGCAGTAAAGATCCCACACCACACGTAGTACCTACTCTACACACACAACATGGACAACACACACAAAATAAACAAGGCCCACAGATCACAGTCAACACAAGCCCAAACACACAAGAACACACAGCACACACAGCACAGCCAAACGGAATACACACAGAATCACAACACAAACACCACAAATCATTCACTACCGCATATCAACCACAAATACAGCACACTACACGAAAGAATTCCAGAAAGCACAACACGCACGGATCAAACACACACAATACACAGTAATAAACACATAACACACAACGCACACAGCAAGACATAAAAAAAAGAAGCAGAAACGACACACAGCACACACAACACAACACACACAAAATGTGCATCACAACAGCGCAGACAACACTCACTACATACAACACTCGCAGAACATACAACACACCGGCCACACACAACACACATGGAGAGCGCCAACACAACACATACAACGCACACGAAAAACACCCACAACACGCCAAAGAGTTTACATACAACCTCTCAACACACAAACATCGCCTCACCCTAAACAACAAACCCCACACACACCGAGCACATGACTGCACACAATACCCATGAACCACGGTTCTCAGAGTAAACACAACACACACAGTGAGGGACACTGACCAAGCATGACCACACACAGTACACACATCACAAATTACACTCAATACTCAAACAGCGAACCCCACACACCACCTGTCAAACACAAACCCACGGTAATCACAACCACATGCAGAACCCGCACCACACACAACACATGCGAAATGACATGGAAGAAATACACAAACCACAAAAGAACACCGAATTTATGAAACACATTTCACAGACTGCACACACCACACAAAACACACATAAAACATACAGCACACAGGGCCTCACAGAATGCACAATGCGAAGCACACAACCTACATACAAAGCACGTCAGACAGAGCACACAATTAATATCCCACTCAACACGTAAAACACACAGAGGACACAACACAAAGCACAATATGCCAAACAGATTAGGATACACCCAACACACATGCAACTGAGAGCACAATACGTTGCACATCACGGAACACACGTGCGGTCCCATCACACACTAAACATGAAACAGAAAACCATTCACAGACCACATAACATTCCCGACCATGAACACAACACGCTACAAAAAAGACGCCAAACGTACGACACACAAAGACACACTCCAAGCACGCAACACCCAGCGCAGGACCGCCCACAAACACACCAGTCTCACAGCCCTCCACAGAGCAATACACACAGAACATACCCTACAAACAACAAATTACCCAAACTGCACACCTCACAATCGCAACAGTCACAACACAGAAAGAACACAACACACGGGAAACACACGCTCAGACACATAAACACTGCCATGCACATTAAGCCAGCAGACCACAGACATCAGAGCTAAAAACACACAATAACGCAGCACGCAAAACGCAACACAACACAGAATACACACCCAATCACACAACAAACACCACAACCCATGCCCTACAGTATAAACAAAAGACGAACGACGCACTTCACACATGACACAAAACCCACAAACACAAAGGACCACACAGAAAGACGCACAACGCAAACATCGCACACAACACACACATTAAAAGAAACACATCAACACATTGCCGCAACACACAAAATAATACACAAATTACAGAGCAATACATCACACAACACACAAACATCACACACAATTTATACATCACACCTCATAACACACACAACACCCTGCAGTAACAACACAACACACAGACCGATGCAACCACTACATACCATACATAAAGCCACACGCTCAAGGAATAACCACAATAAACTTAAGTAAACTCCCACAAACACAAAGACAGAGGACACACACAAACTCAGCACGCTAAAAGCACAACAGATGAAACAACATACAGCACAAACATCACAGGACATAAAGGCACACGATTCTCAGACACCACGATTAGCCATATACACACCACACACACAATGAGGTACACGACACGAGCAAAACCACATACAGATAACACGTGTCCCCTCACACACTTAATCAATCACACACACAGCCTCTCAAACACAGCCAAACACGTATCAGAATCACATATGCATCACACACAGAAAACATACAAAACCACATGAAAGCAAACAACTAAGAATAAAGGCAGATAGCACACTTTTCTAACACTGAACACCCCACTCACAACCGCACGCAGACACCCCACACGCATGTATACACGGGCACCTTTACGCAATGCGCGCACAAACACACACACACACACAACAAAAAGTAAAAACACAACAGTCACAGGGCGCACACCAGACACAACAGAGCACATGTTTCTCCTAAAACACACAAGTCACATTTGCAAGAGTACATGCACCACGCACCGTGAGGAACACCAAACACAACCACACACAGGTGACATATCTCACTTCGCAAACATAACAAGCACCCTCACATCACAACTCAAACACAACCATACGCAAATCACAATCACACACGGAAAACACACACAAAACAAATCCCTGGGCAAAACACACACAACCCACAAAGAAGACAAAGAGCGCACATTGCATACACTACACTCTGCAAGCACAACCACGCACAGACACAAAACACGTACATCCTCACGCAGGAGCACAACGCAGAGCACACACACAACACAGAAACACGCGAAACAAGAGTCCCAAGACACAGACCACACACCTCAAGGCACATAACTGCTCACAAAACACACACGGAAAACACTGCACAGACTACGTACTGCACACACCATGAGACATACTGAACAAGCGAAACCGCACAGTCAACACTTCTGATATCACGTGCATAACTCAAACAGCCAAACACACACACACAACCTCTCTAACACAACCACACACAAATCACAAACTCCACACATAAGACGGACACAACACATACTAATAATCCACAGACTACTCCCCTATGACGCACTACACACAACACACACAGCCACAAGCAGGCAGTATAGAGCACACACAGGTGCACGCAGACAGCTCGAAAAATCACACCCAAAATACACACTCACAGAACACATCAGACGCAACGCAAAACTAACATCACACAGAATGCTCAAAATACAGAGACCACCCAACATCTATCCTGTATGTAACACACAGAAAGCATATAGACAGCACTCACACAACCCAGAACACAGTACACAACAGAAAGCAGAAAGACCAGACGCAGTACACATGAAACACGACGACGGAAGGCAGACAACAGAAACACAACACACACACAAACACCAACGGATAACTCATAAAAAATGACAAGATATACAACACACAAAGAACCACTCAGTGCACAGAACACACAGCTCACGACCACACCCATGACACATTGCACGCCACACAGAGAAAGTATGCAGAACAATGTACTCAACAAGCAGCAAAGAACCCATAACACACATTGTACATTCACAACACACACCACATATA
>NW_026645182.1:0-20975 GCF_030020395.1 Manis pentadactyla
AAACCGCCAAGCACCACACACAACCTCTCTAACACAGCAACACACAAATCACAATCCCACACACCAAGCAGGCACAACACATACAAATCCACACACAACCAACGAAAACACACACAACACACCTATGAGGCACTACACACAACACTCAAAACGACAGGCATGCAATACAGAGCACACGCGGACCCACACGCAGACAGCCCGTGTCAAAACACACAGAAGCACGCCCACACCAAATACACACTCAGAGCACGTCAGACACAACGCAAAGCTGGCATCACACAGGATGCTCTAAATACACAGAGCCCCCAACGTCTACCCTGTACGTAACACCCAGAAAGCGAATAGACAGCACTCACACAACCCAGAACGCAGGACATAACGCAACAGACAACAGAAAGACCAGACACGTTACACACGAAACAGGACACAGGAAGCCACACAGCAAACACATTTACAAACACCAACGGATAACTCATCAATAAATGACAAAATATACAACACACAAAGAATCACTCAACGCACACGACACGCAAGTCACCACCACACACATCACACGTTGCACGCCACACAGAGAAAAGTACACAGAACAATGTACTCAACAAGCAGTGAAGAACCCAATACCACACATGGCACATGCACAACACACACAACACGGACAACACACAGCACACAGAAAATAAACGAGACCCACAGATCACAGACAACACGGCACAAAACACACAAGAACACACAGCGCACACAGCACAGCAAACCAGAATACACACAGGTTCACAAAACAAACACCACAAATCGTTCACTACCATACACTCACAACACAAACAGCACCCCACACACACGCGCGCGACAAACCCAGAAGGCCCAACACATATCAAACACACACAGCACTCAGTAAAAAACACGTAACACACCACCCACGCAGAAAGACATTAAAAAAGGAACAACAGAGCCCACACAACACAACGCCCACAAAACTGCACATCACAATAGCACAAACAACACACACTACATACAACACCCACAATACAACACACATGCAAATCACCCACAACACGCAAAGCCAGTTTACCTACAACCTCCCAACACACAAACAGCACATCACACTACGCGGACCCCACACACACCGGGCACATAACTGCACACAATTCACATGAACCACGGTTCTCAGAGTAATCACAACACACACAGTGAGGCACACAGGCCAAGCATGGCCACACACAGTACACACATAACAAATTACGCTCATTACTCCAAACGCCAACCACACGCACAAATCACAGTCACACATGCAAAACGCACACCACACATACCGAACATACAAACCCACATTGAAGACACACGTATACCACAACAAAAAGAACACCGAATCTAAGCAGCACACATTTCACGCACGACTCCAAACGCACATGAAACCTGCAGCGCACAGAGCCGCACAGAATGCACAAGGCCAAACACACAACATATCCACAAAGCTATCGGTCATAGCCCACGGTATCTCACTCAACTTGCAAAACACACAGACCACCCAACACACAAATACGCAACACACAGGCAAGAATACACGCAACACAAGCACAAATAACAGAGCAGCACATCCCACGACACACACAAGCATCACACACAGAAATTGATATCACAACTCATAACAGTACACAGCACCCTGCATTAACAAAGCAACACACACAGGACAACGCAACCACTACATACCACACGTAAGGCCCCAAACGACACACACTCTAGGAGCCCCCACAACGCGCACAAGAAACACCCACAAACACGTACAGAGAGAACACACAGAACCTCCCAACACGCACACAGCACATCACGGAAAACAACACACAGCGCAAACATCACAGGACGTCAAGGCACACACAGTTCACACAACTCACAGTTCAGTGACAACACACAACAAGCACAGCGAGGCGGCACACTAACAAGCACAACCACACACAGACGACACATCTCACATCACACACATAACTCAAATCCAACGCACACACAGCCTCTCAAACACAGCCAAACACAAATCACAATCACACACGCAAAACAGGCACACCACACACGAAACCACATGAAAAGCACACAACCAACAAAAACCCACATAGCGCCACATTTCACACACTACGCACCACACACACAGTCACGCACAGACACCCCGCACTCATATCCAGCCACGGGCTGCACTACGCAAAGCGCACACGCACGAGACCCAAAATGTAGCAATACAAGTCACAAGGCACACACCAGACACATCAAAGCACACGATTTCTCACAACACACATGAACCACATTCCACAGAGCGCCCACAGCACACCCAATTAGGCACATTTAACAAGCACAACCACGCACAGACAACACATCTCACATCACACACGAAGCAAGCAAACACCCACACATACACTCAAACACAACCACACACAAGTCACAACCACACGCTCAAAGCACACACCACACACAACACATGCCGATTGACATGCAAAAAACACACAAACCACAAAGAGAGCACTGAATTTATGAAACCCTCATTTCACACACTACACATACCACACAAAACACACATAAGTCGTACAGCACACAGAGCCTCCCAGAACACACAGTGCAAAGCGCACAACATATCCACAGTGCATATTAGACACAACACAGTTAGTATCCCACACAACACGTAAAACACACAGATGACACAACGCACACACACAAATTATACTCAAAACAGGTAAGAGTACACACAACGCACAGGCAACTGAGAACACAACACATTGCACGTCACGCAACACACGTGCGGTCGCATCCCTCATTAAACATGAAACCGGAAACCGTTCACAGACTATTGCGACATTCCCAACCACGAACACAACATGCTACACAAATGACGCCGAACATGCCACACACAAAGGCACAATCCAAGCACACAACACCCCACACAGAACCACCCTCAACCGCACAGGTCACACAGCACTCCACAGGGAAATACACGCAGAACACACACTACAAACAACAAAGTACCCAAACTGCACACGTCACATACACAACAGTCACAGCACAGAAGGAACGCAACACACAGTAAAACACACACAACCACATTAACACCGCCCCGCACACTAAACCAGCAGATCACCGACATCACAGCAAAAAGTCACACAATAACACAGCATGCGAAATGTAACACGACACAGAATACACACACAATCACTCAACAGACACAACAAAACACACCCTGCCATATACACAAAAGACAAACGAGGCACCTCACACATAACACCAAACCCAACAAACACAAAACACATCACAGAAAAGACGCACAACAAAAACATTGCGCACACGACACACACATTAAAAGAAACACATCAATGCATTACCACAACACCCGAAGTAGTACACAAATCACAGATCAATGCAGCACACAACACACACAAACATCACACACGAATTACACATCACACCTCATAACACACACAAAACCCTGCATTGACAACACAGCACACGGAGTGAAGTGAAGCAACCACTACGTACCACACATTAAGAAGCCACACACTCAGGGGATAACAAAAAACACAACACCCACTAACACAATGATACGGAGAACACACACAAACTCAAGTCACAAACAACACAACGTATGAAACAACACACACCACATACATCACAGGACACAAAGGCACCCATTTCTCACAAATCGCATTTAACCATGTACACACCACTCACACAATGAGGCACACTACACAAGCAGAACCGCATACAGAGAACACATCTCAACTCACACTCACAGCAACCAATTACACACAAAACCTCTCAAACACAGCCAAACACGTATCGCACACGCACACGCAAGACACACACAGCGCATACACAAAACACACAGCCAATAGTAAACGCACATAGCACACATTTCACACACTGCACACCCCACGTACCACCGCACACAGGCACCCCACACACACATATACACACGGGCACGCCTGCACAATGCACTCACCCCCCCCCCCCACCCCACACACACACACAAAACTCAAAATGTATATCGACCCAACAGACAGTCGCAGGGCTCACACCAGACACAACAGAGCCCATATTTCTCATAAAACACAGAGACCACATCTGGCAGAGTACATGCAGCAAACACAACGAGGCACACTGAGCAAGCACAACCACACACGCACAACACATTTCGCATCACACACGTAACAACCACACCACACTCAGCCACTCAAACACAACCACACACGAGTCACAATCACATACGCAAAACACACACAACACTCACAAATCCATACTCGAAACACACGAGACCAACAAAGAAGACAAATAGCACACATGGCCCATACAGCACGCTACACACACAACCACGCACGGACACACCACACATACATTCTCACACAGGAGCATAACGCAGAACACACACATAACACAGATGCATGCAAAAACAAAAGTCAAAAGACACACACCACACACCTCAAGGCACATAACTTCTCAGAACACACGCGAGAAACATTGCTCAGGCTACGTATGGCACACACCATGAGGCATACTAGACAAGCACAACCACGCACAGTCAACACATCTCTCATCACGTGCATAACTCAAACCGCCAAGCACCACACACAACCTCTCTAACACAGCAACACACAAATCACAATCCCACACACCAAGCAGGCACAACACATACAAATCCACACACAACCAACGAAAACACACACAACACACCTATGAGGCACTACACACAACACTCAAAACGACAGGCATGCAATACAGAGCACACGCGGACCCACACGCAGACAGCCCGTGTCAAAACACACAGAAGCACGCCCACACCAAATACACACTCAGAGCACGTCAGACACAACGCAAAGCTGGCATCACACAGGATGCTCTAAATACACAGAGCCCCCAACGTCTACCCTGTACGTAACACCCAGAAAGCGAATAGACAGCACTCACACAACCCAGAACGCAGGACATAACGCAACAGACAACAGAAAGACCAGACACGTTACACACGAAACAGGACACAGGAAGCCACACAGCAAACACATTTACAAACACCAACGGATAACTCATCAATAAATGACAAAATATACAACACACAAAGAATCACTCAACGCACACGACACGCAAGTCACCACCACACACATCACACGTTGCACGCCACACAGAGAAAAGTACACAGAACAATGTACTCAACAAGCAGTGAAGAACCCAATACCACACATGGCACATGCACAACACACACAACACGGACAACACACAGCACACAGAAAATAAACGAGACCCACAGATCACAGACAACACGGCACAAAACACACAAGAACACACAGCGCACACAGCACAGCAAACCAGAATACACACAGGTTCACAAAACAAACACCACAAATCGTTCACTACCATACACTCACAACACAAACAGCACCCCACACACACGCGCGCGACAAACCCAGAAGGCCCAACACATATCAAACACACACAGCACTCAGTAAAAAACACGTAACACACCACCCACGCAGAAAGACATTAAAAAAGGAACAACAGAGCCCACACAACACAACGCCCACAAAACTGCACATCACAATAGCACAAACAACACACACTACATACAACACCCACAATACAACACACATGCAAATCACCCACAACACGCAAAGCCAGTTTACCTACAACCTCCCAACACACAAACAGCACATCACACTACGCGGACCCCACACACACCGGGCACATAACTGCACACAATTCACATGAACCACGGTTCTCAGAGTAATCACAACACACACAGTGAGGCACACAGGCCAAGCATGGCCACACACAGTACACACATAACAAATTACGCTCATTACTCCAAACGCCAACCACACGCACAAATCACAGTCACACATGCAAAACGCACACCACACATACCGAACATACAAACCCACATTGAAGACACACGTATACCACAACAAAAAGAACACCGAATCTAAGCAGCACACATTTCACGCACGACTCCAAACGCACATGAAACCTGCAGCGCACAGAGCCGCACAGAATGCACAAGGCCAAACACACAACATATCCACAAAGCTATCGGTCATAGCCCACGGTATCTCACTCAACTTGCAAAACACACAGACCACCCAACACACAAATACGCAACACACAGGCAAGAATACACGCAACACAAGCACAAATAACAGAGCAGCACATCCCACGACACACACAAGCATCACACACAGAAATTGATATCACAACTCATAACAGTACACAGCACCCTGCATTAACAAAGCAACACACACAGGACAACGCAACCACTACATACCACACGTAAGGCCCCAAACGACACACACTCTAGGAGCCCCCACAACGCGCACAAGAAACACCCACAAACACGTACAGAGAGAACACACAGAACCTCCCAACACGCACACAGCACATCACGGAAAACAACACACAGCGCAAACATCACAGGACGTCAAGGCACAC
This sequence comes from Manis pentadactyla, assembly GCF_030020395.1. NCBI lineage: Eukaryota > Metazoa > Chordata > Mammalia > Pholidota > Manidae > Manis > Manis pentadactyla. The sequence goes on from NW_026645182.1 coordinate 6,445, forward strand.
ACAGTTCACACAACTCACAGTTCAGTGACAACACACAACAAGCACAGCGAGGCGGCACACTAACAAGCACAACCACACACAGACGACACATCTCACATCACACACATAACTCAAATCCAACGCACACACAGCCTCTCAAACACAGCCAAACACAAATCACAATCACACACGCAAAACAGGCACACCACACACGAAACCACATGAAAAGCACACAACCAACAAAAACCCACATAGCGCCACATTTCACACACTACGCACCACACACACAGTCACGCACAGACACCCCGCACTCATATCCAGCCACGGGCTGCACTACGCAAAGCGCACACGCACGAGACCCAAAATGTAGCAATACAAGTCACAAGGCACACACCAGACACATCAAAGCACACGATTTCTCACAACACACATGAACCACATTCCACAGAGCGCCCACAGCACACCCAATTAGGCACATTTAACAAGCACAACCACGCACAGACAACACATCTCACATCACACACGAAGCAAGCAAACACCCACACATACACTCAAACACAACCACACACAAGTCACAACCACACGCTCAAAGCACACACCACACACAACACATGCCGATTGACATGCAAAAAACACACAAACCACAAAGAGAGCACTGAATTTATGAAACCCTCATTTCACACACTACACATACCACACAAAACACACATAAGTCGTACAGCACACAGAGCCTCCCAGAACACACAGTGCAAAGCGCACAACATATCCACAGTGCATATTAGACACAACACAGTTAGTATCCCACACAACACGTAAAACACACAGATGACACAACGCACACACACAAATTATACTCAAAACAGGTAAGAGTACACACAACGCACAGGCAACTGAGAACACAACACATTGCACGTCACGCAACACACGTGCGGTCGCATCCCTCATTAAACATGAAACCGGAAACCGTTCACAGACTATTGCGACATTCCCAACCACGAACACAACATGCTACACAAATGACGCCGAACATGCCACACACAAAGGCACAATCCAAGCACACAACACCCCACACAGAACCACCCTCAACCGCACAGGTCACACAGCACTCCACAGGGAAATACACGCAGAACACACACTACAAACAACAAAGTACCCAAACTGCACACGTCACATACACAACAGTCACAGCACAGAAGGAACGCAACACACAGTAAAACACACACAACCACATTAACACCGCCCCGCACACTAAACCAGCAGATCACCGACATCACAGCAAAAAGTCACACAATAACACAGCATGCGAAATGTAACACGACACAGAATACACACACAATCACTCAACAGACACAACAAAACACACCCTGCCATATACACAAAAGACAAACGAGGCACCTCACACATAACACCAAACCCAACAAACACAAAACACATCACAGAAAAGACGCACAACAAAAACATTGCGCACACGACACACACATTAAAAGAAACACATCAATGCATTACCACAACACCCGAAGTAGTACACAAATCACAGATCAATGCAGCACACAACACACACAAACATCACACACGAATTACACATCACACCTCATAACACACACAAAACCCTGCATTGACAACACAGCACACGGAGTGAAGTGAAGCAACCACTACGTACCACACATTAAGAAGCCACACACTCAGGGGATAACAAAAAACACAACACCCACTAACACAATGATACGGAGAACACACACAAACTCAAGTCACAAACAACACAACGTATGAAACAACACACACCACATACATCACAGGACACAAAGGCACCCATTTCTCACAAATCGCATTTAACCATGTACACACCACTCACACAATGAGGCACACTACACAAGCAGAACCGCATACAGAGAACACATCTCAACTCACACTCACAGCAACCAATTACACACAAAACCTCTCAAACACAGCCAAACACGTATCGCACACGCACACGCAAGACACACACAGCGCATACACAAAACACACAGCCAATAGTAAACGCACATAGCACACATTTCACACACTGCACACCCCACGTACCACCGCACACAGGCACCCCACACACACATATACACACGGGCACGCCTGCACAATGCACTCACCCCCCCCCCCCACCCCACACACACACACAAAACTCAAAATGTATATCGACCCAACAGACAGTCGCAGGGCTCACACCAGACACAACAGAGCCCATATTTCTCATAAAACACAGAGACCACATCTGGCAGAGTACATGCAGCAAACACAACGAGGCACACTGAGCAAGCACAACCACACACGCACAACACATTTCGCATCACACACGTAACAACCACACCACACTCAGCCACTCAAACACAACCACACACGAGTCACAATCACATACGCAAAACACACACAACACTCACAAATCCATACTCGAAACACACGAGACCAACAAAGAAGACAAATAGCACACATGGCCCATACAGCACGCTACACACACAACCACGCACGGACACACCACACATACATTCTCACACAGGAGCATAACGCAGAACACACACATAACACAGATGCATGCAAAAACAAAAGTCAAAAGACACACACCACACACCTCAAGGCACATAACTTCTCAGAACACACGCGAGAAACATTGCTCAGGCTACGTATGGCACACACCATGAGGCATACTAGACAAGCACAACCACGCACAGTCAACACATCTCTCATCACGTGCATAACTCAAACCGCCAAGCACCACACACAACCTCTCTAACACAGCAACACACAAATCACAATCCCACACACCAAGCAGGCACAACACATACAAATCCACACACAACCAACGAAAACACACACAACACACCTATGAGGCACTACACACAACACTCAAAACGACAGGCATGCAATACAGAGCACACGCGGACCCACACGCAGACAGCCCGTGTCAAAACACACAGAAGCACGCCCACACCAAATACACACTCAGAGCACGTCAGACACAACGCAAAGCTGGCATCACACAGGATGCTCTAAATACACAGAGCCCCCAACGTCTACCCTGTACGTAACACCCAGAAAGCGAATAGACAGCACTCACACAACCCAGAACGCAGGACATAACGCAACAGACAACAGAAAGACCAGACACGTTACACACGAAACAGGACACAGGAAGCCACACAGCAAACACATTTACAAACACCAACGGATAACTCATCAATAAATGACAAAATATACAACACACAAAGAATCACTCAACGCACACGACACGCAAGTCACCACCACACACATCACACGTTGCACGCCACACAGAGAAAAGTACACAGAACAATGTACTCAACAAGCAGTGAAGAACCCAATACCACACATGGCACATGCACAACACACACAACACGGACAACACACAGCACACAGAAAATAAACGAGACCCACAGATCACAGACAACACGGCACAAAACACACAAGAACACACAGCGCACACAGCACAGCAAACCAGAATACACACAGGTTCACAAAACAAACACCACAAATCGTTCACTACCATACACTCACAACACAAACAGCACCCCACACACACGCGCGCGACAAACCCAGAAGGCCCAACACATATCAAACACACACAGCACTCAGTAAAAAACACGTAACACACCACCCACGCAGAAAGACATTAAAAAAGGAACAACAGAGCCCACACAACACAACGCCCACAAAACTGCACATCACAATAGCACAAACAACACACACTACATACAACACCCACAATACAACACACATGCAAATCACCCACAACACGCAAAGCCAGTTTACCTACAACCTCCCAACACACAAACAGCACATCACACTACGCGGACCCCACACACACCGGGCACATAACTGCACACAATTCACATGAACCACGGTTCTCAGAGTAATCACAACACACACAGTGAGGCACACAGGCCAAGCATGGCCACACACAGTACACACATAACAAATTACGCTCATTACTCCAAACGCCAACCACACGCACAAATCACAGTCACACATGCAAAACGCACACCACACATACCGAACATACAAACCCACATTGAAGACACACGTATACCACAACAAAAAGAACACCGAATCTAAGCAGCACACATTTCACGCACGACTCCAAACGCACATGAAACCTGCAGCGCACAGAGCCGCACAGAATGCACAAGGCCAAACACACAACATATCCACAAAGCTATCGGTCATAGCCCACGGTATCTCACTCAACTTGCAAAACACACAGACCACCCAACACACAAATACGCAACACACAGGCAAGAATACACGCAACACAAGCACAAATAACAGAGCAGCACATCCCACGACACACACAAGCATCACACACAGAAATTGATATCACAACTCATAACAGTACACAGCACCCTGCATTAACAAAGCAACACACACAGGACAACGCAACCACTACATACCACACGTAAGGCCCCAAACGACACACACTCTAGGAGCCCCCACAACGCGCACAAGAAACACCCACAAACACGTACAGAGAGAACACACAGAACCTCCCAACACGCACACAGCACATCACGGAAAACAACACACAGCGCAAACATCACAGGACGTCAAGGCACACACAGTTCACACAACTCACAGTTCAGTGACAACACACAACAAGCACAGCGAGGCGGCACACTAACAAGCACAACCACACACAGACGACACATCTCACATCACACACATAACTCAAATCCAACGCACACACAGCCTCTCAAACACAGCCAAACACAAATCACAATCACACACGCAAAACAGGCACACCACACACGAAACCACATGAAAAGCACACAACCAACAAAAACCCACATAGCGCCACATTTCACACACTACGCACCACACACACAGTCACGCACAGACACCCCGCACTCATATCCAGCCACGGGCTGCACTACGCAAAGCGCACACGCACGAGACCCAAAATGTAGCAATACAAGTCACAAGGCACACACCAGACACATCAAAGCACACGATTTCTCACAACACACATGAACCACATTCCACAGAGCGCCCACAGCACACCCAATTAGGCACATTTAACAAGCACAACCACGCACAGACAACACATCTCACATCACACACGAAGCAAGCAAACACCCACACATACACTCAAACACAACCACACACAAGTCACAACCACACGCTCAAAGCACACACCACACACAACACATGCCGATTGACATGCAAAAAACACACAAACCACAAAGAGAGCACTGAATTTATGAAACCCTCATTTCACACACTACACATACCACACAAAACACACATAAGTCGTACAGCACACAGAGCCTCCCAGAACACACAGTGCAAAGCGCACAACATATCCACAGTGCATATTAGACACAACACAGTTAGTATCCCACACAACACGTAAAACACACAGATGACACAACGCACACACACAAATTATACTCAAAACAGGTAAGAGTACACACAACGCACAGGCAACTGAGAACACAACACATTGCACGTCACGCAACACACGTGCGGTCGCATCCCTCATTAAACATGAAACCGGAAACCGTTCACAGACTATTGCGACATTCCCAACCACGAACACAACATGCTACACAAATGACGCCGAACATGCCACACACAAAGGCACAATCCAAGCACACAACACCCCACACAGAACCACCCTCAACCGCACAGGTCACACAGCACTCCACAGGGAAATACACGCAGAACACACACTACAAACAACAAAGTACCCAAACTGCACACGTCACATACACAACAGTCACAGCACAGAAGGAACGCAACACACAGTAAAACACACACAACCACATTAACACCGCCCCGCACACTAAACCAGCAGATCACCGACATCACAGCAAAAAGTCACACAATAACACAGCATGCGAAATGTAACACGACACAGAATACACACACAATCACTCAACAGACACAACAAAACACACCCTGCCATATACACAAAAGACAAACGAGGCACCTCACACATAACACCAAACCCAACAAACACAAAACACATCACAGAAAAGACGCACAACAAAAACATTGCGCACACGACACACACATTAAAAGAAACACATCAATGCATTACCACAACACCCGAAGTAGTACACAAATCACAGATCAATGCAGCACACAACACACACAAACATCACACACGAATTACACATCACACCTCATAACACACACAAAACCCTGCATTGACAACACAGCACACGGAGTGAAGTGAAGCAACCACTACGTACCACACATTAAGAAGCCACACACTCAGGGGATAACAAAAAACACAACACCCACTAACACAATGATACGGAGAACACACACAAACTCAAGTCACAAACAACACAACGTATGAAACAACACACACCACATACATCACAGGACACAAAGGCACCCATTTCTCACAAATCGCATTTAACCATGTACACACCACTCACACAATGAGGCACACTACACAAGCAGAACCGCATACAGAGAACACATCTCAACTCACACTCACAGCAACCAATTACACACAAAACCTCTCAAACACAGCCAAACACGTATCGCACACGCACACGCAAGACACACACAGCGCATACACAAAACACACAGCCAATAGTAAACGCACATAGCACACATTTCACACACTGCACACCCCACGTACCACCGCACACAGGCACCCCACACACACATATACACACGGGCACGCCTGCACAATGCACTCACCCCCCCCCCACCCCCCACACACACACAAAACTCAAAATGTATATCGACCCAACAGACAGTCGCAGGGCTCACACCAGACACAACAGAGCCCATATTTCTCATAAAACACAGAGACCACATCTGGCAGAGTACATGCAGCAAACACAACGAGGCACACTGAGCAAGCACAACCACACACGCACAACACATTTCGCATCACACACGTAACAACCACACCACACTCAGCCACTCAAACACAACCACACACGAGTCACAATCACATACGCAAAACACACACAACACTCACAAATCCATACTCGAAACACACGAGACCAACAAAGAAGACAAATAGCACACATGGCCCATACAGCACGCTACACACACAACCACGCACGGACACACCACACATACATTCTCACACAGGAGCATAACGCAGAACACACACATAACACAGATGCATGCAAAAACAAAAGTCAAAAGACACACACCACACACCTCAAGGCACATAACTTCTCAGAACACACGCGAGAAACATTGCTCAGGCTACGTATGGCACACACCATGAGGCATACTAGACAAGCACAACCACGCACAGTCAACACATCTCTCATCACGTGCATAACTCAAACCGCCAAGCACCACACACAACCTCTCTAACACAGCAACACACAAATCACAATCCCACACACCAAGCAGGCACAACACATACAAATCCACACACAACCAACGAAAACACACACAACACACCTATGAGGCACTACACACAACACTCAAAACGACAGGCATGCAATACAGAGCACACGCGGACCCACACGCAGACAGCCCGTGTCAAAACACACAGAAGCACGCCCACACCAAATACACACTCAGAGCACGTCAGACACAACGCAAAGCTGGCATCACACAGGATGCTCTAAATACACAGAGCCCCCAACGTCTACCCTGTACGTAACACCCAGAAAGCGAATAGACAGCACTCACACAACCCAGAACGCAGGACATAACGCAACAGACAACAGAAAGACCAGACACGTTACACACGAAACAGGACACAGGAAGCCACACAGCAAACACATTTACAAACACCAACGGATAACTCATCAATAAATGACAAAATATACAACACACAAAGAATCACTCAACGCACACGACACGCAAGTCACCACCACACACATCACACGTTGCACGCCACACAGAGAAAAGTACACAGAACAATGTACTCAACAAGCAGTGAAGAACCCAATACCACACATGGCACATGCACAACACACACAACACGGACAACACACAGCACACAGAAAATAAACGAGACCCACAGATCACAGACAACACGGCACAAAACACACAAGAACACACAGCGCACACAGCACAGCAAACCAGAATACACACAGGTTCACAAAACAAACACCACAAATCGTTCACTACCATACACTCACAACACAAACAGCACCCCACACACACGCGCGCGACAAACCCAGAAGGCCCAACACATATCAAACACACACAGCACTCAGTAAAAAACACGTAACACACCACCCACGCAGAAAGACATTAAAAAAGGAACAACAGAGCCCACACAACACAACGCCCACAAAACTGCACATCACAATAGCACAAACAACACACACTACATACAACACCCACAATACAACACACATGCAAATCACCCACAACACGCAAAGCCAGTTTACCTACAACCTCCCAACACACAAACAGCACATCACACTACGCGGACCCCACACACACCGGGCACATAACTGCACACAATTCACATGAACCACGGTTCTCAGAGTAATCACAACACACACAGTGAGGCACACAGGCCAAGCATGGCCACACACAGTACACACATAACAAATTACGCTCATTACTCCAAACGCCAACCACACGCACAAATCACAGTCACACATGCAAAACGCACACCACACATACCGAACATACAAACCCACATTGAAGACACACGTATACCACAACAAAAAGAACACCGAATCTAAGCAGCACACATTTCACGCACGACTCCAAACGCACATGAAACCTGCAGCGCACAGAGCCGCACAGAATGCACAAGGCCAAACACACAACATATCCACAAAGCTATCGGTCATAGCCCACGGTATCTCACTCAACTTGCAAAACACACAGACCACCCAACACACAAATACGCAACACACAGGCAAGAATACACGCAACACAAGCACAAATAACAGAGCAGCACATCCCACGACACACACAAGCATCACACACAGAAATTGATATCACAACTCATAACAGTACACAGCACCCTGCATTAACAAAGCAACACACACAGGACAACGCAACCACTACATACCACACGTAAGGCCCCAAACGACACACACTCTAGGAGCCCCCACAACGCGCACAAGAAACACCCACAAACACGTACAGAGAGAACACACAGAACCTCCCAACACGCACACAGCACATCACGGAAAACAACACACAGCGCAAACATCACAGGACGTCAAGGCACACACAGTTCACACAACTCACAGTTCAGTGACAACACACAACAAGCACAGCGAGGCGGCACACTAACAAGCACAACCACACACAGACGACACATCTCACATCACACACATAACTCAAATCCAACGCACACACAGCCTCTCAAACACAGCCAAACACAAATCACAATCACACACGCAAAACAGGCACACCACACACGAAACCACATGAAAAGCACACAACCAACAAAAACCCACATAGCGCCACATTTCACACACTACGCACCACACACACAGTCACGCACAGACACCCCGCACTCATATCCAGCCACGGGCTGCACTACGCAAAGCGCACACGCACGAGACCCAAAATGTAGCAATACAAGTCACAAGGCACACACCAGACACATCAAAGCACACGATTTCTCACAACACACATGAACCACATTCCACAGAGCGCCCACAGCACACCCAATTAGGCACATTTAACAAGCACAACCACGCACAGACAACACATCTCACATCACACACGAAGCAAGCAAACACCCACACATACACTCAAACACAACCACACACAAGTCACAACCACACGCTCAAAGCACACACCACACACAACACATGCCGATTGACATGCAAAAAACACACAAACCACAAAGAGAGCACTGAATTTATGAAACCCTCATTTCACACACTACACATACCACACAAAACACACATAAGTCGTACAGCACACAGAGCCTCCCAGAACACACAGTGCAAAGCGCACAACATATCCACAGTGCATATTAGACACAACACAGTTAGTATCCCACACAACACGTAAAACACACAGATGACACAACGCACACACACAAATTATACTCAAAACAGGTAAGAGTACACACAACGCACAGGCAACTGAGAACACAACACATTGCACGTCACGCAACACACGTGCGGTCGCATCCCTCATTAAACATGAAACCGGAAACCGTTCACAGACTATTGCGACATTCCCAACCACGAACACAACATGCTACACAAATGACGCCGAACATGCCACACACAAAGGCACAATCCAAGCACACAACACCCCACACAGAACCACCCTCAACCGCACAGGTCACACAGCACTCCACAGGGAAATACACGCAGAACACACACTACAAACAACAAAGTACCCAAACTGCACACGTCACATACACAACAGTCACAGCACAGAAGGAACGCAACACACAGTAAAACACACACAACCACATTAACACCGCCCCGCACACTAAACCAGCAGATCACCGACATCACAGCAAAAAGTCACACAATAACACAGCATGCGAAATGTAACACGACACAGAATACACACACAATCACTCAACAGACACAACAAAACACACCCTGCCATATACACAAAAGACAAACGAGGCACCTCACACATAACACCAAACCCAACAAACACAAAACACATCACAGAAAAGACGCACAACAAAAACATTGCGCACACGACACACACATTAAAAGAAACACATCAATGCATTACCACAACACCCGAAGTAGTACACAAATCACAGATCAATGCAGCACACAACACACACAAACATCACACACGAATTACACATCACACCTCATAACACACACAAAACCCTGCATTGACAACACAGCACACGGAGTGAAGTGAAGCAACCACTACGTACCACACATTAAGAAGCCACACACTCAGGGGATAACAAAAAACACAACACCCACTAACACAATGATACGGAGAACACACACAAACTCAAGTCACAAACAACACAACGTATGAAACAACACACACCACATACATCACAGGACACAAAGGCACCCATTTCTCACAAATCGCATTTAACCATGTACACACCACTCACACAATGAGGCACACTACACAAGCAGAACCGCATACAGAGAACACATCTCAACTCACACTCACAGCAACCAATTACACACAAAACCTCTCAAACACAGCCAAACACGTATCGCACACGCACACGCAAGACACACACAGCGCATACACAAAACACACAGCCAATAGTAAACGCACATAGCACACATTTCACACACTGCACACCCCACGTACCACCGCACACAGGCACCCCACACACACATATACACACGGGCACGCCTGCACAATGCACTCACCCCCCCCCCCACCCCCCACACACACACAAAACTCAAAATGTATATCGACCCAACAGACAGTCGCAGGGCTCACACCAGACACAACAGAGCCCATATTTCTCATAAAACACAGAGACCACATCTGGCAGAGTACATGCAGCAAACACAACGAGGCACACTGAGCAAGCACAACCACACACGCACAACACATTTCGCATCACACACGTAACAACCACACCACACTCAGCCACTCAAACACAACCACACACGAGTCACAATCACATACGCAAAACACACACAACACTCACAAATCCATACTCGAAACACACGAGACCAACAAAGAAGACAAATAGCACACATGGCCCATACAGCACGCTACACACACAACCACGCACGGACACACCACACATACATTCTCACACAGGAGCATAACGCAGAACACACACATAACACAGATGCATGCAAAAACAAAAGTCAAAAGACACACACCACACACCTCAAGGCACATAACTTCTCAGAACACACGCGAGAAACATTGCTCAGGCTACGTATGGCACACACCATGAGGCATACTAGACAAGCACAACCACGCACAGTCAACACATCTCTCATCACGTGCATAACTCAAACCGCCAAGCACCACACACAACCTCTCTAACACAGCAACACACAAATCACAATCCCACACACCAAGCAGGCACAACACATACAAATCCACACACAACCAACGAAAACACACACAACACACCTATGAGGCACTACACACAACACTCAAAACGACAGGCATGCAATACAGAGCACACGCGGACCCACACGCAGACAGCCCGTGTCAAAACACACAGAAGCACGCCCACACCAAATACACACTCAGAGCACGTCAGACACAACGCAAAGCTGGCATCACACAGGATGCTCTAAATACACAGAGCCCCCAACGTCTACCCTGTACGTAACACCCAGAAAGCGAATAGACAGCACTCACACAACCCAGAACGCAGGACATAACGCAACAGACAACAGAAAGACCAGACACGTTACACACGAAACAGGACACAGGAAGCCACACAGCAAACACATTTACAAACACCAACGGATAACTCATCAATAAATGACAAAATATACAACACACAAAGAATCACTCAACGCACACGACACGCAAGTCACCACCACACACATCACACGTTGCACGCCACACAGAGAAAAGTACACAGAACAATGTACTCAACAAGCAGTGAAGAACCCAATACCACACATGGCACATGCACAACACACACAACACGGACAACACACAGCACACAGAAAATAAACGAGACCCACAGATCACAGACAACACGGCACAAAACACACAAGAACACACAGCGCACACAGCACAGCAAACCAGAATACACACAGGTTCACAAAACAAACACCACAAATCGTTCACTACCATACACTCACAACACAAACAGCACCCCACACACACGCGCGCGACAAACCCAGAAGGCCCAACACATATCAAACACACACAGCACTCAGTAAAAAACACGTAACACACCACCCACGCAGAAAGACATTAAAAAAGGAACAACAGAGCCCACACAACACAACGCCCACAAAACTGCACATCACAATAGCACAAACAACACACACTACATACAACACCCACAATACAACACACATGCAAATCACCCACAACACGCAAAGCCAGTTTACCTACAACCTCCCAACACACAAACAGCACATCACACTACGCGGACCCCACACACACCGGGCACATAACTGCACACAATTCACATGAACCACGGTTCTCAGAGTAATCACAACACACACAGTGAGGCACACAGGCCAAGCATGGCCACACACAGTACACACATAACAAATTACGCTCATTACTCCAAACGCCAACCACACGCACAAATCACAGTCACACATGCAAAACGCACACCACACATACCGAACATACAAACCCACATTGAAGACACACGTATACCACAACAAAAAGAACACCGAATCTAAGCAGCACACATTTCACGCACGACTCCAAACGCACATGAAACCTGCAGCGCACAGAGCCGCACAGAATGCACAAGGCCAAACACACAACATATCCACAAAGCTATCGGTCATAGCCCACGGTATCTCACTCAACTTGCAAAACACACAGACCACCCAACACACAAATACGCAACACACAGGCAAGAATACACGCAACACAAGCACAAATAACAGAGCAGCACATCCCACGACACACACAAGCATCACACACAGAAATTGATATCACAACTCATAACAGTACACAGCACCCTGCATTAACAAAGCAACACACACAGGACAACGCAACCACTACATACCACACGTAAGGCCCCAAACGACACACACTCTAGGAGCCCCCACAACGCGCACAAGAAACACCCACAAACACGTACAGAGAGAACACACAGAACCTCCCAACACGCACACAGCACATCACGGAAAACAACACACAGCGCAAACATCACAGGACGTCAAGGCACACACAGTTCACACAACTCACAGTTCAGTGACAACACACAACAAGCACAGCGAGGCGGCACACTAACAAGCACAACCACACACAGACGACACATCTCACATCACACACATAACTCAAATCCAACGCACACACAGCCTCTCAAACACAGCCAAACACAAATCACAATCACACACGCAAAACAGGCACACCACACACGAAACCACATGAAAAGCACACAACCAACAAAAACCCACATAGCGCCACATTTCACACACTACGCACCACACACACAGTCACGCACAGACACCCCGCACTCATATCCAGCCACGGGCTGCACTACGCAAAGCGCACACGCACGAGACCCAAAATGTAGCAATACAAGTCACAAGGCACACACCAGACACATCAAAGCACACGATTTCTCACAACACACATGAACCACATTCCACAGAGCGCCCACAGCACACCCAATTAGGCACATTTAACAAGCACAACCACGCACAGACAACACATCTCACATCACACACGAAGCAAGCAAACACCCACACATACACTCAAACACAACCACACACAAGTCACAACCACACGCTCAAAGCACACACCACACACAACACATGCCGATTGACATGCAAAAAACACACAAACCACAAAGAGAGCACTGAATTTATGAAACCCTCATTTCACACACTACACATACCACACAAAACACACATAAGTCGTACAGCACACAGAGCCTCCCAGAACACACAGTGCAAAGCGCACAACATATCCACAGTGCATATTAGACACAACACAGTTAGTATCCCACACAACACGTAAAACACACAGAT